>NC_134816.1:1491181-1513681 GCF_046742065.1 Oratosquilla oratoria | reverse complement strand
TTTAAAGGGAATTGACAACATCAAAAGTGACAAAATTTTCAAATTGAATGAGAATCAGACAAGAAACAATGGTCTCAAACTGTCCGGAAATAGATTCAATTTGGAAATGGGTAGAAACAACTTTGCCAACCGTGTAGTTAATGAATGGAATAAACTTCCTACACAGGTAGTGCAATGTAGTTCAGTTCGAAGCTTTAAGAATCATTTAGATAAATACCTAAGTAAGATGCTGTAATGATTATAATTTATTTTGTATTATTTGTTTTTGTTTTGTTATCGTTTGTCTGTCTGATTTTCATTTGTTATTATTTATATGTCAGTTTATTATTATTTACTGTTTGCCTGTTTGTTTGTTATTTAACTGTACCTATGCATTTATTTATGTATTTTGTTTGTTGTTTACATTGTTATGGTTTTTATTTATTGTTTTATTATTAATATGATTTTTTTTTCGCATCCGACCTAGATATGGACCAAAAGGTCTCCTGTCGGCATGCTCCGCCTTTGTAATCCTTTGTAATGTACGTATGTATATATGTATGTGTATGTGTATTTACCTAGTTGTATTTTACGGGAAGGGGAGCTATGCTCGTGGTGTGCCGTCTTCATATCTCATTTTATCTAAACTATTTTTAAATTCATGTATTGTTTTTGCACACACTACTTCCTCATCTAACTTGTTCCAACTGTCTATTACTCTGTGAGGAAAGCTGTTCTTTTTCAGATCTCTTCTATAGCTGTCTTTCTTGATTTTCTTTCCGTGTCCTCTTGTATTTCTATCATTCCATTTTATTAGATCCTCTCTATCAATAATTTCTATGCCTTTCATGATTCTGTAAATAGCTATCAAATATCCTCTCTCTCTTCTTTTCTCTAGTGTCTGTAGCTCAAGTTTTGCTAGTCTCCCTTCATATGATAGTTTTGAGAGTGTTGGTGGCAATTTTGTAATTGCTCTTTGTATTCTTTCAAGTTTTGTTATACATTTTTTTGTACTTGGTGACCACATCGTTGCTGCATATTCCAATCTTGGTCTTATCAAAGTGATTAGTATTTTCTTCACCATTTCTTCATCCAGGTATGTAAATGCCACTTTGATTGTTCTTATTAAGTTATAAGTTTCACCAAAAATCTTATCTATTTGTTTCTCAGGTGACATATCATTCATAACAATGACTCCCAGGTCTTTCTCATTTTCAACTTTTTTATTCCTTCTTCTCCCAATGTATGTGGTCCTGTTATTCTGTTTTTGTTTTTTCCAAATTCCATTATACTACACTTTTTAATATTGAACTCCATCTTCCACTTCCTACTCCATTCCCAGACTTTATTTAGATCACTCTGTAGTGATTCACAATCTTCTTCCGTGTTCACTTTTTTTAATAGTTTTGGATCATCTGCAAAGAAACTCATATAACTTTCAATTTCTTCGTCCATATCATTAATGAATAGCAAACATTATTGGGGACAAAACTGTTCCTTGTGGAACACCACTTATTACTTCATCCCAGTTTGAGTGTTTGTCTCTTATCACTACTCTCATTTTTCTTTCTTGCAAAAAGTCTTCCATCCATTTAAGCAGTTTGCCCTGTATTCCTCCTTTGGTTTCTAATTTCTTAAGCAACTTCTTATGTGGTACTTTGTCAAAAGCTTTTTTTAGGTCTAGAAATGCACAATCAGCCCATCCATCTCTTTCTTGTATTATATCTATTAGCCTTGAATAGAAACATATTAAATTGGTGACGCATGATCGTCCTTGTCTGAATCCAAATTGCCTTGGATTTAGCACTTTTTTTTTTTTTTTTTTTTTTTTACCTATCTACTTGTGACAATTTTATCACAAATTTTTGCTATTGTACTTGTTAGAGAGACTGGTTTATAGTTGGTAGGGTCTTCTTTATTTCCCCCTTCATATATAGGTACTATATTTGCTTTTTTCCAATCTTCTGGAACTTTTCCTTCTTTCAAGGAACTGTTTATTATGCTATGTATTTTGTCTGCCAGCTCATTCCTGCATTCTTTCAAAATCCAGTTTGCTATTTCATCTGGTCCATGCGATTTTCTGACATCAAGATTACTCAAGTGTTTCATTATTTCATTCTTTGTTACTTCTATTTCTTTCATAGGAGGGACTTTCTCTTTACATTCGATCTCTTCAGATTGTATGTTCTCTATGGTAAACACTGATTTAAAATGCTTGTTCATAATTTCCGCCATTTCTATTTCCCCTGTGTATTTAACTCCTTGTCTTAATTTCTCCAAATCTTGTTTGTTTTTCAGTTTGTTGTTTACAAATCTGTAAAATAATTTTGGTTGATCTTTATATTTTTCTATGACATCTTTTTCATGTTTTCTCTTTTCCTCTCCGCACACTTATACATATTCATTTCTATAACAAGGATATATTTTCCATTTTTCAGGTCTTTTGTTTTTCTTCGATTTGGTCCAAGCTTTGTCTCTTTTGTCTTTTAACTCCCTACAACTTTTGTTGTACCAGCACTTTACATATTCTTTTTCTTGGTTTTGTCTTGGAACATACTTTTCCACTCCTTTTTTATAATTTTTTGTCAAAATATTCCATTTCTCTTCCTCTGTTGTTTCTTCTTTGTATATTCCTTCCCAGTTTACTTTTTGAAAGAATTCTCTTACTTTATCAAAGTTTGTTTTTTCATACATCATTCTTTCTTTTCTATATTGTTCATTTCTTTTCACGTATTTTTCCTCATTTAGTTCCAGTTCAATCAATATGTGGTCACTTTTACTTATTGGTGTTTTATATTCAATCTTTTCCACTACTCTAGGTTCAGATGTGATTATTAGGTCTAGTCTCGATGGTTCTTCTTCATTTCTATACCTAGTGTTCTCCTGAATCCACTGTGTCATTGTATTGTCAATAATCATCTCGAGTAGAACATTTCCCCATGAGCCGTCTCCACCCTTTACTGTCATCTCTTCCCAGCAGACTTTTTTGCAATTATAGTCGCCCATCATAACTATTCTTCCTCCATCTTCCATTATCTTATTTAATGTTATCCTTGTGTCTTCTAACACACTTTTATGTTCACTCTCTTCCCACGAGGCTGTTTTTGGAGGCACATAATCTATCACAAACTTTCTGCTCTTCTTATCTCTGTCTTCCACTTCGATCATAATCATCTCTACTATATTCTTTCCATATGTGACACACCTCACGTTTATATCCTTCCTAGTCAGGAACATAACTCCACCCCCTTGTTTTGTCTCTCTGTTTCTAATCCAATAATTATATGCATCATGTCCTACACTGTTGGGTGGTAGTGGACCTTTTAATTTCGTTTCTACAATTCCCATTATGTCCTGTTCTTTTTCCTTCAGATAATCATCCAGCTCATTCAATCCTGTTATTAATCCATCTATATTTGTGTAAGACACTTTTAGTTTTCTGCTACTTCCATTGTATTCTCTGTTTCCCTTTTGTTTTTCTCTAGTATGTCGTATTTCCTTACTTTCATATTCACTACTCTCCAATAGAATTTCTCTGTTTCTGACTCTGTTCTGTTCTCGTTTTTTTCCTTAGCTTCATGTCTTTTCATTTTTTCCTTCTCTCTTTCCTCTTTATTCATTTCTCTTTTTATCCATACCTTTTTATATTGTTCACTTGCTGCTAGTTTCCCTGTTTTTGCCAAGATATTCTCTGCCGTCGTTTGTGACCTGAATTTAATCTTAATTGGTCTGGTCTTATCTGTACTATACTTTCCGAGTCTATACATCTCTCCAATTTGTTTCATGATTTCAGGTTCATCTTCCTGAACTAATTCTAGTAAACTGCTTACTTTTTTTTTTTTTCCTCTTTGATTCTTGTGGTTCTATTTAGGTTATATTTCTCTTCCATTCCTAATATACTTATACATTTTTTTTTATCTGCTAAGTCTCTTACTATATTCTCCTTCTGTCTCATCACTTTAATAACTGAGTCTTCAGTTTGTTCTTTCATTTGCTGTTTAATTATGTCAGTAAATGTAACTTTACTTTTTTCTTGGATTTTTTTTACAACCCTGTGCTTCTTTTGCTATGGCCTCTTTATTGTCTTTATTATTCCTCTTTAATTCCTCATTCTCCTCTTTTACTTCTTTTAACTGTCTTTTTAATTCTTCTATTTCTTTAGTTAATTTTTTTTCACCTTCTCTAGTTCTTCCAATTTTTCAACTCTCTGCGCAATCTTTGCTATGTTACTGAACCTATTCTCCCAATGTTCGGTCATTTTTTCAAGTTTTTCCTCTAGTCTTGCTAATCGGGGGAGGTTGGTATCCTCCCCCCCCCCTCATTAAATCCCTGGAAATTATTATCTTCACCTTCCATTGTGCTGCTCTTATCTATATTTCTAATCTTTACATTTTTGTTAATCCCTTCACCAAAATCCTCAGTCCTTCGTTTGTTTACAAGACGCCTGGTCTCCTGGGCCAAGTCCTCCCCTTCCTCATTTCCTTCTATTTCCCTCAGTAATCTCTCCCCTTCTTCTTTTTTGTCACCTTCCCACTACACCACGAGCTTTCCCCTTCCCTATAAATACAATAAGGTACTTCCTTGACTTTGAAATCCACGTAGATTTCGCTTTTTCTTCGAAACTCTAATTCTCACCGTCCATCCGAGGAAAGTGTGTGTGTGTGTGTGTGTGTGTGTGTGTGTGTGTGTGTGTGTGTGTGTGTGTGTGTGTGTGTGTGTGTGTGTGTGTGAGTGTGTGTGTGTGTGTGTATTCACTTGGTCTTTGGATCACGTGTTGGACTCGTGATCGACAGCTATTTCCCTCCTGGAAGAGAGCTCAGAGCTCGTAGGTCCGATATATGGGTAATGCTATGACCTTGCAAACACACACACACCCAACTCCCCGCCCACGAGAGTCAGAGTAACGACCCGAAGCGCAGCGGTACCGAAATAATTTCGGCCCTGGGCAGGATTCGAACCAAGAACTACGGGCCACTATGGTGGCAGTTCAGCGCTCTACCAACTGCGCCACCGAGTCGTGTGTGTGTGTGTGTGTGTGTTTGTGTGTGTGTGTGTGTGTGTGTGTGTGTGTGTGTGTGTGTGTGTGTGTGTATGTATGTGTGTGTGTGTGTGTGTGTGTGTGTGTGTGTGTGTGTGTGTGTGTGTGTGTGTGTGTGTGTTTGTGTGTGTGTGTGTGTGTGTGTGTGTGTGTGTGTGTGTGTGTGTGTGTGTGTGTGTGTGTGTGTGTGTGTGTGTGTGTGTGTGTGTGTGTGTGTGTGTTTTTCGCAGGACGATGTGATGCGTCTAGTGTGGTAGCTATAAGCTAGCGTAAGTTGCTTGCTTCGCATGCTCTCTCGCTTTCAGTTGCCACCGCTGGCTACCCCTTCTGCGAACCGGGGAGCAGAGTAAGTCTCCCATTGCCAGTACACAGCTTCTCCATGGTCAAGACCTCTGCTGTGCCTCCTTGTGGCCACACACGGTAATTGGTGCCTTGCGGCCCCAAGCTAAAGCAGCAGAGGATTTCGGAGCATCAGGGGGCCCTAGAAGTAATGATCGAAGGCTCACTGACGTGTAGATACGTCCTAGTTCACTACTAACCCTGCCCCACTTTCTTGTGGGATACCCTTGGTTGAGAAAAGGTGACAGGGAGCAGATCCTAGAAGGCTACCGGTGTTTTTCCGCGGATAAAGCATGCCTTGTGGATAGGTATTAAGGCGAGGGCCAGGATACTTTCTTCCATGGCTCTATGGCAATTCTCTGCAGTAGATACATCTCAGCAGGTCGTTGTGGATCTACCTTGTCACCTGTCATTGGATGGTTCTGTCAAGATTGTGAGCCTTTGCCCAGACCAAGCAACTGTCTCACACTAAACGTCTCATCCGGGCATGCATTATTTCTTCCTAAACTCATCAATTTTTCACCCAAACGATCATCCTTAAAGTCCCACGGCGATGGGGCAGGGCGGTAGGGGCAGGTTTGCGTTAGACTGGAAGCCTAGCCTGAGTCCTGCACGTTGTGCGGTGCATGCTGGACGGTCCCTGACGGGTGGGCTGGAGTAGTGCTCAACTTCGGCAGCCACATGCGGGACTGAGCTGGCCTCTTTAGGATGCCACGCAGCTCACCCTAGTCAGTGCTGTCGTAATAAATAAATAAATAAATGAATAAGTAAATGAATAAATAAATAAATAAACAAATAAATAAATAAACACAAATTGAATTTGAAACTAGCCTCCTGGACATTTGGACTCTCTAGGATCAAACCAAAGAAACAGTAACAAGACCTTCCCGTAGGACAACTCTGATTGCTAATGAGCTTCGTAGATACGATGTAGGTATTGCTGTTTTAAGTGGGACACGCCTTCCAGACGAGGATTTCCTAACAGAAGCAAGAGAGGGTTACACGTTTTTCTGGAAAGGTTTAGCGAAAGACGCACCAAGAATTCACGGAGTAGACTTTGCAATCAAAACCAATCTTCTGACCAATATGCCTGAAGGTCCAACTGGTATCAACGAACGACTAATGACTTGGCACATTCCACTTGTCAAAACAGATACTTGACCCTCATAAGTGCATATGCACCTACATTAGTCACTGATGAAGCCACTAAAGACACATTCTACAGTGCTCTTGATGCCACTCTGCAAAACATCAGCAAATCAGATAGGGCGGTGCTTATGGGTGACTTCAATGCACGCGTTGGAAGAAATTGGGAACTCTGGGGTGGTGCCTTGGGTCGTCACGGCACAGGCAAGATGAACACCAACGGCCTCAGACTCCTCTCACTTTGTGCTGAGCATGAGAGAAAAACAAGTTCAAAAACACAGAAACATCCAAAATCAGGTCTAGCACATGCTTGATTACATTATAACCAGACAATGCCACACCAATGATGTCACTTTAACTCAAGTTATGCGAGGGGCAGAGTGCTCGACTGACTATCAACTTGTCAGAGCTCAATTTAAATTCCAAATCCGGCCTCCCATTCACAAACAAGCCCCAAGAAAGAAGCTAAATTGTGCTGCACTTAAGGACCCAGGAGTCAGGGACTCCTTTCGTGGAAGTCTTTCTACTTGTCTCTCCTCACCCACAACCCAAGCAGAGGACCCTGACGATGAATGGCGCAAACTTTGCTCCATCATGCTTAAAACTGCGGAAGCGACCATCGGCTTCAAAAGACGCTCACACGTCGACTGGTTCGACGAGAACAACGAAGCCATACACCAGCTGCTAAACGAAAAACGTAAGGCCCACGATGCCTTTTTTGAAAATCGCCAATCTTCAAGATTAGCTCGCAAATGGAAAGAACTCAGGGCTGAGGCTGAGCGCAAGTTACGGAAGATATAGAACTGCTGGTGGGTTGAAAAGGCACGTAAAACTCAAGCCTTTGCCGATAACAGCAATATGCAAGGGTTCTATAATGCCCTGAAAACCATACATGGGCCTAGGAAAAACATCCTTTCCCCTGTCCCGTCAGTTGTTGGCTCAATGATATACAAAAAGAAGACAGAGATACTTAATCGATGGGCCGAACATTTCCAGTTATTATTGAACCATCAAAACCCGTATGATAAGGAACTTCTTGATGACCTACCAAATGTTCCAGTCATTTATAGCTTAAACAGACCTCCACAAATGCACGAATTAATTAGTACTATCAAAAGCTTGAAAGATAACAAAAGCTATGGCCCCGATGAAATCCCTGGAAAGATATTGAAACAAGGAGGTTACCATCTAAATTTATGTTTATTGGAGTTTATTCAGACCCTGTGGGAAGACCAAATCCATAAATCCTGGACTGATGCCACAGTCATCCCTATCTACAAGAACAAAGGAAATAGGAATGACTGTAACAATAGCCGCAACATTTTCCTCCTCTCAGTGGCCGACAAAGTACTAGCCAGAATCATGCTCTCCTGCCTGGTGAATCATTTGTCCTAGATGGTGCTACCTGAGTCCCAGTGTGGTTTCAGAAAGGAGACAGGAACCACTGACATGGTGTTTTCTTTAAAGCAAATCCAGGAGAACGTCTCGAACAGAAGAAAGATCTTTTTTATAGTCTTTGTGGAACTAACCAAGGCTTTTGACACAGTGCCCCGGGAACTTCTCTGGAAAACCTTCCTGAAATACGGTGTACCAGAGAAGTTCATCAAGATAATTCAGCTGTTTCACTCTGGCATGGAAGCGAAAGTTAGTATCAACGGCAGGGAATCAAAATTTTTTTTTGTAGAAGTGAGGGTAAAGCAGGGAGCGTCTTGCCCTAATCCTTTTCAACCTTTTCATATCTGTAGTAATGGACCTCCTGTAGACTACGCTCAGAGAGGAAGACGGGGTTAAAATAGAATACCGACTGGACGGGAGTCTATTTAACACTCGAAGACTCCAAGCACACACAAAAACAATCAGACAACAGGTAGTGGACTTACAGTATGCAGATAATACCGCCCTTGTAGCTCATACAGTTGACTAAGCAACGCATGTTAGGTTCGTTATCCTCCATCTATCAAGCGTTTGGACTCCAAATAAACACAAACAAAACTAAAATTATAGCCCAGGTATCCAATCAAAATCAAGATACCCTACTTTAATATCAATGGAAGTGAATTTAAGACCGTGTCCTTTTTTAATTACCTTGACAGCATTGTTTCTTCCACCACCAAAATTAACAATGACATCACCGAAAAAATCAACAAAGCATCACGTTCTTTTGGCACACTAAGGTCCAATTTTTTTTAACAACAAACACCTGAAATTAACAACCAATATTCAGGTTTATGAAGCAGTATGCATTTCCACATTGCTGTATGGTACTGAGACTTGGACCACTTATCGACGTCATCTAGGTCAACTTTCATATCTCATGTCTCCAAAAGTTCCTAGGCCTCACATGGAAAGATCGAATGTCACACACCCAGATCCTTGAATGTACAAAAAGCGTAAGCATTGAGGCCATGATTGCAAACCGGCAGCTTCGCTGGCTTGGACATGTTCTCCGCATGTCAGAGGAACGACTGTCAAGAAAAATACTCTATGGTCCTACAAAACAGCCACCGAAGACCTGGTGGCCATAAAAAGATGTATAAGGATCACATAAGATCGACTTTAAAAAAGAAAAAAATGCCTGATAACACCCTCCAACTTTGAGGTCCTTGCAAATAACAACATCACCTGGAAAGGAAACAGCAAGAAAGGGGTTGCTGTCATGAAAATGGACCGCACAAATCAACTTGCACTAAAAAGACGACGGAGACATGCCAGTAGAGAAGCTCCTGCTGCACCGAACCACCAGTGGATATGTCGAACGTGTGGGAAGATGTGCAGCTCAAGAATTGGACTAGTAAGCCACAAGAACGCTTACAGACGGCGGGGGCTACAATAACAACAACCTCATCCTTCATCGCATCATCCTGGGAAGAAATGAAAGTCGTCATCGGCTACGATGGACTGCAAAAAGAAGAATGTACTGTAAATATTTACTTTACACCTACTTCCTATGCTAACCTAATCCCCTGAGATTTACTTTATCTTTGGAAGAGAAATCTTTATCGTTGAGAAAGAGCACTCTTGGCCACAATCCCTTTCACAATCGCTCAACTATATTCAAATTATTCTCGATCACCACTGTTCGATCTATCCGTGTCTGTGGGCTTTTATTTACACTCCCTCTCACCATTATTGCTGTTAGGAATGGGGGTTTTCGGCTTAGACTCGTTTCTACTAAATAGCTTATGATATTCTAACTACTATATACATAGGTATATTCAGATATTTCCATAAATTTCCACGGATTTTTTTTTTTTTTTTTTTTTTTTGTATCACTGACACATACCTGTTAGAGATGGGGGTTTTCGGCTTAAACTGACTAATCCCCATACGTGAACACAGCATGGCTAGCGAGCGCGTTCGTATCTTTAGACAAAAACACCAACTACCACTTCGTAATACAATTCAAGGTTCCATTACTTCGTTTCATGATGTAACCTTTATGTGCTAAAAACCCTAAGAATATTCCTCTAATAGAATTCTGAACTGTAGAAAACCCTCCGCAACATGTGAAGGATTCTCTATGATTTGATCAAACCCCACAATAAACTCAATTCTGTCGTCTTTAGAGATTGACTACTTTTTGATTGGTTGATGATGTACTCTCCAGCTCAGCACACTCGTAGATGTGCTATTCACAGGTGACCCTTGGGTACGCCGAATTACTGTGGATACCTCACTCATTTCTCCATCAGTCTTCGTATTAGCTGGATTCCCCAATTGACCTCTTATTTTATACTTGACTGGACATGTACAGCCACTGCGACCGAGCTAAGCTACGACTGTCTCTTGCGGATTCGCCCCATGGATGGCACACTACTCCTCCTTCCGTGGGCTCAATTCTGGGCAATCGGCAATTGTCCACCAGATCCTGAAGTCCTACACCCCTGTCATGCGAGGAATTGTGAACTGAATTGGGTTCACGACTTCAACTCGAACTAAAGAATTTCCCTGTTTTCCAATACTACTTCAATTGAGATTCCTCGATAACCATCATGGATAGTCTCTCTCCTAGACTTGGACATGAGCTTCTTTATCCTTTTTTAAAGTTAATATTAAGTTTCTTCACCTGTCTGTTGCTAAGGTTTTCCTTTACAACACACACACACACACACACACACACACACACACACACACACACACACACACACACACACACACACACACACACACACACACACACACACACATGCACACACACACACACACTGTTACGGGCGGCTGGTATGTGAAGAGACGTTACGTATAACGTCTAAGTGCTTAAGAACCAGCGCACTTCTAGAAGCCACTGTAGGACTGAACTATCTGGTCAGGGCCTAGATAATTCGTAAGACTAGAAGTAAAGGTAACAAAGAAGATTCCAGGAAAGGAATATTAAACTAGCGATAAAACTAGTAAACGAAATTATTAATGGAAAATATTTACAGGCAATCAACACAAAAGAGAATGGGCAGTAGGGTCAATGGGACCGTTACATGATTATGAGAATATGGAAATTATCGTTCAAATAAGAAACACAAGATAAGTATACAATATGGTACTATCTAAGTACAAAGAGATCAGGAACATGCATCAGAATAAGTAATAAGTACAAATATAAGTAAAGTAATGCAATGTATATCAGACACGTAATGTAGGCAAAAAGGGTGATCACTTCACACCAATCGTCTCATGAATCTAAACCTTCTAGTTTTTATCAAGAGATCAATATGTGGGAATATGACAAGGAGTCAGCGAGTTCCACCGCTTATATACCATTGGACCGGAAGCCGGATACTTCCGGTTAAGGGTGCGGGAGAGGAGGAGGGTAAGTTAACACGTCAACATGGGTAGTTTTAGGACCCTCGACTCGCTTGAACAATCTATTTATTTAGTAACTGTCAAATCTGTGCGCTCCGAACTATTCAGGATTTCGCTTGTCTGTTTGTTCTACAAGAGTGCGCACCTCTCTCCGCACGTAGACAAGATTACATATAGTGGACGGGCGTTACTGCTTAACATTGTTACAATACATACATAGACAAGAAATATGAACATAGTTATGTAATACAAAGGAACACAATTCTATAACATAATTACACATATGACGTAATATCTAATATTACGTTACACCTCCACCGTTTGGGAAAGCTTTTCACTTTCTGTTGAAAAGCTACGTTCTAGAAGTACGGAGTAGTTCTTCTGCGCAGGGGACAGCTTCTTGCTGTAGTAGGCGATAGCGTGAAGAACTTCATTGTGTTCTTGCAAGAGGGCGGCACCGATACCGGTGTCGCTGGCGTCGACTTGCAGAAGAAAGGGTCGTTGGAAATTGGGTGCCCTTAGAACTGGTGCGTTAGTGAGAAGGGACTTCAGGTTTTTGAAGGCCGTCTCACAGGTAGGTGTCCACACGAAGTCGTGGTCTTTTCTCAACAGGTCAGTCAATGGTTCTGCTACATCTTGTTTCTCAGATAAGTGAAGATTTTGTAGTATCTGGGAGTTTTCCAAGGGAATCTCAGGAGGATTAGGCAGGTTATCAGGAGGCTCTTCCGATTTTATTGTGGTAGAGCTGCAAATTGGAATTGGATCTCTGGAATGATAAGGTTTTAAGGTATTTATGTGACAGAGACGGGAACTCTTTCTTCTGTCTGGAGTTTTGATTATGTAGTTGAGATCACTGGCTCTGGACAAGACTTCATAGGGTCCTTTGTATTTAGCCTGCAATGGATCTCCTGGTATGGGAAGATAAAGTAACACTTGATCTCCTGGAGAGAAAGTTCTAAGTTTAGAATTTTTATCATACCGACCTTTCAATACTCGTTGAGCATTCGTCAAGTTCTCTCTTGCCAACTTCCAAGCTTCTAACAACTTCTCGGTGACCTGGGACACGTATTTCAAAGAAGGAACAGGTGGTTCTTCTTTCATCCATTGTTCATGAAGTATCTTTAGGGGACCACGGACTTCATGACCGAAGACTAATTCTGACGGGCTGAATCCAAGGCTTTCTTGAATTGTTGTTCGGGTGGCGAACAACAAAAAGGGGAGTCCGTCTTCCCAATTTCGAGTGTTCTCAGCACAGAAGATTCTTAACATTGTCTTGAGCGTTTGGTGAAAGCGCTCTAGAGCACCTTGTGATTGAGGATGATAGGCGGAGGAAGTTACATGATTTATACCTAGTGTTACAAGAGTTTCTCTAAACTTGTTGGAAAGAAAATTACTTTCTTGATCACTTTGAATGTTCTTAGGAAATCCTACCATAGTGAAATATTTCAACATTTCTCTGATTATGTTTTGAGCTTTAATATTTTTCAAAGGAATTGCTTCTGGAAAACGAGTGCTCATACACATGATTGTGAGAATGTACTGATTTCCTTTACTTGAAGGAGGTAAAGGTCCTACACAGTCAATAAGAACTTTTTTAAATGGCTCTTCCATTACAGGAATGGGATGGAGTGGAGCTTCTACAATTTTCTGGTTGGGCTTACCTACAAGTTGACATGTATGACATGTTTTACAATATTGGGCAACATCTTTGACAACCGTGGGCCAATGGAAATGTTGGGTTATGTTGAACAAGGTCTTTCTTACCCCTAAGTGACCTGCTAAGGGAGTATCATGAGCCAATCTTAGAACATTATTCCTGAAACCAAGAGGGAGGACTATTTGATTCCTTACTTGCCATGGCTGGTCAGCGGTTGCGGTGGATGCTCTCCATTTTCGCATTAGGACTCCGTTTTCTATATAGAAACCTCGTGACATATTTTCAACTTCTTCTGGAGATGAAAGAATCTCGTACAAATTTTTAAGAGAATGATCTGACTTCTGTTCTTTGATTAATTCTGCTCTAGATAGAGAAACTGGTGAAGAAGAAGATGGGTCAGTTTGGGAGAATAGGGATTCTAAATTATAGGTCTCCTCTTCAGATTTCTTGTACTGAGATCTGGTTACAGCACAAGCGGGAAACAACTGTAAGTTATCTGAAGGTTCTACTGAGGTCTTAGGGTTATTTGTTATTAAGGGAGAAATGACTTTGCTTCCAGCGATGTCATTGGCCAACAATAAGGATATTCCTACTATGGGAAGAGAGTCTACTACTGCTACTTTAACCATTCCGGTTGTTAAATCAGACCGCAAGAAAACATTATGTAATGGACATTTTATAATTCCTCCAACTCCTTCTATCAATATATCATAACCTGTATATGACTCACCCAGATTCTGCAAGACAGAATTTAAAATCAGACTTTGCTTTGCTCCTGTGTCTCGGAGTATGGAAATAGGATATTGTTGTGAACTACTACTATGAGATATAGTTCCTGAAGATACAAATGGTTTGAAACAAGGATCATGATCTGATGAGGGGGGTTCTACATTACTTGACAATACCGGCTTCTTTGGTAGTGTATCCTGAATAGAGGATTTTGAATCGTCTGATTTTATATTACTTACAAGAGTTGGTGTCTTATTGGAGAATGAGGGTGTCAGTCTCTTTCTGCAATTAGAAATGTGATGGCCAACCTGTTTACAATATGAACAAGTTACAGGGGGATTAGTCTTAAACCTTTCCATTCTTTGCCAAGGTTGGTTTGGAGGATATTGATTGAAATCAGACCTGTAACTGAAATGTGATGGGCTAGACTGATTTTCAAAGCGTTTCTTTGGGGCCCAAGGATCAGAGTATTTTGTTGAATCTGGAATATATGACTTTGACTTTTGGGATTCCATTTGTCTTGACTTAGGTTTATGATTTAGTGTGAACTCATCAGCCAATACAGCAGCTTTAGTTAAAGTTTCGGGAACATGATCATCTATAAAAATCCTAAGATCTGTCTCTAAGGTATTCTTAAACTGCTCCAACAAAATCAACTGTTTAAGTCTATCTAAGGTGTCCGTTTCACTAGCCAAACACCACCTATTGAATAACCTCTCTTGTTGAGCCGCATATTCTACGTATGTTAACTGAGGTGTCTTCCTATAATTACGGAATTTCTGTCTATAGGCCTCTGGTATTAGTTCATAAGCTTTTAAAATACAAGCTTTCATATTATCATACTCGCTTTCTGCTTCTGAAAGAGAAGTATAAATTTGCTGAGCCTTACCCTTAAATTGTGTTTGAATGATTAATGGCCAATTTTCTTTAGGGATTTGTAATTGTTGCGCCAATTTTTCCCACTGAAGAAAGAAAATTTCTGGCTCTCCTTCTGAAAATTGGGGTAGAAGTTTTACATACTTGGAAATATCTATATGACCTTCCTGAACTACGGGTTGTCTATCAACAATCCTAGCTTCTACTTCTGTCTTCTTTAATTCTAACTCTACTTGTTTCACTTTAGCTTCCTCTTCTCTAGCTTTAAATTCTGCCAATTTGATTTTAGTTTCCTCTTCTCTAGCTTTAAATTCTGCCTCAATTTGCATTTGTTTCAGTTTAGTTTCCTCCTCTTTAGCTACTTGTTTCACCTTAGCTTCCTCTTCTCTAGCTCTAAATTCTGCCTCAATTTGCATTTGTTTCAGTTTAGTTTCCTCCTCTTTAGCTACTTGTTTCACCTTAGCTTCCTCTTCTCTAGCTCTAAATTCTGCCTCAATTTGCATTTGTTTCAGTTTAGTTTCCTCCTCTTTAGCTTTAAATTCTGCCTCAATTTGCATTTGTTTCAGTTTAGCTTCCTCCTCAATTTCTACTCTCCTGACCTTTAATTCAATCTCCTTAATCTTAAGTTCGGTTAGTCGTGCCTCTATTTCTAACCTATTTGAAGGAATTTGTATAGCTGTAATCTCTTCTGGAGATAAGATCTCATCTTCGATCAGATTTTCAACGAGTTCCTGAAGTATTTTTTTCTTTCGCAAACTTGTATCAATGTCTACTCCAAAGTGCTTGCCTATTTCTATCAAAGTGTCTTTAGTTTGTTTCTTTAAGAAACTTACCTTGGGATTTTGAACGAATTCTTGAACTATATCATCCATCTCTATAAGAATGTGTTAAATACCTGATCCAATATCCTTGGCAAGGGTCGCCACTTTGTTACAGGCGGCTGGTATGTGAAGAGACGTTACGTATAACGTCTAAGTGCTTAAGAACCAGCGCACTTCTAGAAGCCACTGTAGGACTGAACTATCTGGTCAGGGCCTAGATAATTCGTAAGACTAGAAGTAAAGGTAACAAAGAAGATTCCAGGAAAGGAATATTAAACTAGCGATAAAACTAGTAAACGAAATTATTAATGGAAAATATTTACAGGCAATCAACACAAAAGAGAATGGGCAGTAGGGTCAATGGGACCGTTACATGATTATGAGAATATGGAAATTATCGTTCAAATAAGAAACACAAGATAAGTATACAATATGGTACTATCTAAGTACAAAGAGATCAGGAACATGCATCAGAATAAGTAATAAGTACAAATATAAGTAAAGTAATGCAATGTATATCAGACACGTAATGTAGGCAAAAAGGGTGATCACTTCACACCAATCGTCTCATGAATCTAAACCTTCTAGTTTTTATCAAGAGATCAATATGTGGGAATATGACAAGGAGTCAGCGAGTTCCACCGCTTATATACCATTGGACCGGAAGCCGGATACTTCCGGTTAAGGGTGCGGGAGAGGAGGAGGGTAAGTTAACACGTCAACATGGGTAGTTTTAGGACCCTCGACTCGCTTGAACAATCTATTTATTTAGTAACTGTCAAATCTGTGCGCTCCGAACTATTCAGGATTTCGCTTGTCTGTTTGTTCTACAAGAGTGCGCACCTCTCTCCGCACGTAGACAAGATTACATATAGTGGACGGGCGTTACTGCTTAACATTGTTACAATACATACATAGACAAGAAATATGAACATAGTTATGTAATACAAAGGAACACAATTCTATAACATAATTACACATATGACGTAATATCTAATATTACGTTACAACACACACACACACACACACACACACACACACACACACACACACACACACACACACACACACACACACACACACACACACACACACACACACACACACTCTCTCTCTCTCTCTCTCGGTGGTGCGGTTGATAGAGTACTGGACTGTCAGCACGGAGGTGCGTCAGCACCTGGTTCGAATCCTGCCCAGGGCCGAGATTATTTCGGTATCGCTGCGCTTCGGGTCGTTACTCCGACTCTCGTGGTCGGGGATTTGAGTGTGTGTGTGTGTGTGTGTGCGAGGTCATAGCATTACCCATAGATCGATCATACGAGCTCTGAGCTCTCTTCCGGGAGGGGAATAGCTGTCGATCACGAGTCCAACACGTGATCCAAAAGACCAAGGTGAAAGACCAAGGTGAATACACACACACACACACACACACACACACACACACACACACACACACACACACACACACACACACACACACACACACACACACACACACACACACACACACACACACACACACACACACACACACACACACACACACACACACACACACACACACACACACACACACACTCTCTCTCTCGGTGGTGCGGTTGATAGAGTACTGGACTGTCAGCACGGAGGTGCGTCAGCACCTGGTTCGAATCCTGCCCAGGGCCGAAATTATTTCGGTATCGCTGCGCTTCGGGTCGTTACTCCGACTCTCGTGGTCGGGGATTTGTGTGTGTGTGTGTGTGTGTGTGTGTGCGTGCAAAGTCACAGCATTACCCATAGATCGATCATACGAACTCAGAGCTCTCTTCCGGGAGGAGAATAGCTGTCGATCACGAGTCCAACACATGATCCAAGACCATGGTGAATCACACATAAGAACATAAGAACATAAGAAATAAAGGAGACTGCAAAAGACCATAAGGCCTACACTAGGCAGCTCCGTATCCATCACCACCTGTCATCCCCATCCATAAAGTTGTCTAATCGTTTTTTAAAACAACTGATAGTTTCAGCGCTTACTACATGGTTACTAAGTTTATTCCATTCATCGACCACCCTATTAGTAAACCAATTCTTGCCTATTTCCTTCTTAAATCTAAATTTGTCCAGTTTGTACCCATTACTGCGAGTCCTGCCCTGTTGTTTTATTATGATGACCTTGTTTGCATCACCCTTGTTATAGCCTTTGATCCACTTGAACACTTCTATTAGATCACCCCGCACTCTGCGTCTTTCCAGAGAGTGTAAGTTTAGGTGCCTAAGCCTCTCTTCGTAAGGCAAATTTCCGAGTCCTTGTATCATTTTGGTCATTCTTCTCTGTACTGATTCTAATGAATTTACGTCCATTCTGTAGGACGGAGACCAAAACTGTACCGCATAATCAAGGATGGGTCTAACTATCGCTAGGTAGAGTTTAATAATTACCTCTGCACTTCTATTCGTTACCGTCCTAGCAATGAAGCCTAATGCTCTGTTAGCTTTATTTCTGGCGCTAATACACTGCTTCCTGGTTTTAAGGTCCGGACTCACCAGAACTCCCAAGTCCCTCTCGCACTCAGATTTTTCTAAAAACGTGTTATCTAAGTTGTATCTATTTTCGGGGTTGTGTAGCCCTACGTTTAACACGCTACACTTAGAGATATTGAAGTTCATTTGCCACTTCACCGACCATGTTAACAGCTTATTAAGGTCATCCTGCAGAATCTGGGCGTCGTCTCCTGACCTAATTAGGCGTCCTATTTTAGTGTCGTCCGCAAACTTACTAACATCACTATTTAACCCTTCGTCTAAGTCGTTTATATACATAATGAACAACAAGGGACCCAAAACCGAGCCCTGGGGAACCCCGCTAGTAACATTGCCCCACCTAGATTTTATTCCATTTATGGTGACCCGTTGCTTTCTGTTACTAATCCAAGCTCTAATCCATTCTAACACTTTTCCTCCTATGCCATGGGCTTTGATTTTATTTAGTAGTCTCTGGTGTGGCACTTTGTCGAACGCTTTGCTAAAGTCAAGGTAAATAACATCGTAATTTTCATTGTTGTCTGCCGCCTTATATACCTTAGTGTAAAAGGATAGAAGATTAGTCACACATGACTTACCCTTGGAGAAACCATGCTGTGAAACACGAATTAAATTATGCCCTTCAATGTGTTCTCTGAGTCTATTTACTATTATTGATTCAAGCATTTTTCCTATAACCGATGTCAAACTGATTGGCCTGTAGTTGCATATAGACGATCTATCTCCCTTCTTAAAAACAGGAACAACGTTTGCCTGCCTCCAAGCAGTTGGAACAGAACCAGTGTCTACCGATTTATTGAATATTTCAGTTAACTGGTCGCAGATTTCAAATTTACACTCTTTAAGCATTCTTGGAAAAATTTCGTCTGGACCCGGAGATTTTGTAGCTTTAAGTCTGTCAATCTGCTTGACTACTTCCTCTTTACTAATGCTGATATTAGTTAGACTACTTTCTTCATCCCCTCTGAAAATCGGATCGCAGTCAGGTACTTTATCTAACCTCTCATCAGTAAATACCGATAGAAAATAATTGTTAAACTCCTCACTCATTTTTTCTTCCGATTCAATCATGACATTTTCATTGTTTTTAATTGGTCCTATTCTTTCTTTATTTTTTGTTCTATAGAGGTGAAAGAAACCCTTTGGGTTGGATTTTGCTTGACTGGCAACCTTGATTTCATAATTACGTTTCGCTGAACGTGTATTCCTTTTAACCAGCTTTGCCATTTCGTTATATCTTGATCTAAGGTGTGATTCCCCGTTTTTCATTTTTACGTAAAGTCCTCTTTTCATTCCGATCTCATGTTTCAATCTGTCCGTCATCCATTTGGGAGTATTACTATTTTTCCGTATTGACTTTAGGGGGATAAATGTATTTTGTGCATTAATAATTAGATCAGTTAGATTGTTATACATGTCATTTAAATTACTGACCTGACTGCTGGGCCCTCGCCCCCAATTGACCTGCCCTGAGGTATGCGTAGTACCCTCTTTGACCCAGACCTGACCTAAGGTATGCTTCTTACCGTCCATGACCCACACCTGACTAGCCCCGCAACGAGAATCAAGAATGTCTGAAACGTCCGCCTGGCTTTTCGTATTCAATTTCAAATAGGTTTTTATATTGTCAAAGTTTGCTTTCCTGAAGTCTGGTACTTGAACGTTATTCGTACTTTTTATTTTTTCCCAAATAACATTAAATCTTATTTCTTGATGATCGCTAAAGCCTAGACTATCTCCCACTACTACGCTGCTAATTTGGTGCTCATTATTTGTTAGAATTAAGTCCAGGGTATTTTGTCCCCTCGTAGGATCGGTAATCATTTGTTTTAGGAAATTATCCTGCACTACATCTAGGAATTTCTTCGCTTCATGATCTCCTATTAAAGTTTCCCAGTCAATGTTTCTATAATTAAAATCTCCCATGATCACAACGTTTTTGTACTGGGACGCACTATGAATTTCATGAATCAGGGATCAGTCTGCTCAATGCTGTGGTTAGGAGGTCTATACAAGACGCCAATAATAGCTTTCTTATTCTTGCCTATAATCTCTACCCAAATAGATTCCGTACAGCCCCCCCCCCCAATCGAATTGTTGACAATACAGTTTAAAGTATTTTTAACGAAAAGTGCTACACCTCCCCCATTCCTGCCGACCCTATCCTTATGAAAAAACTTATATCCTTCTATTTCGATTTCCGGAAGGAAATGTTTATCAGCCATGTTGATCCAGGATTCAGTAATAGCTATAATATCGAAATTCTCTACGCATGCTTTACCTCGCAGCAAATCAATTTTGTTAATTATGCTCCTGCTATTTGTATAGTAAACTTTAAGTTTATCTTCCCTCCACCTGCTTTGGTGATTTTTTACACAGTCCTCTAAGTTGTTTCTATTGCCTAAACTATATTCCGATACTTCCCCCCCTACTCCCACATAATCTACCCGAAAAAACCCTGTAGGATGCCTACTTCTCGCTCAAGGGATTCAGCAAGGAGCCGAAATCCTCTGGGAGACAAGTGCACTCCGTCCCTTGTGTATAGGTGATTCTTACCATAAAAGCGGTCCCAGTTGTCGACAAATGCCCATCCATTGGCCTTACAATGTTTTGCCAGCCTGCAATTCATTGCAATAGCCCTGGAATGCCACATGCCTCCAACTCTGCGCCTCGGAAGGATTCCACATACTACAGGAACACCTCCCCTATTCCTGATCTTGTCTAGCGCATCCCGGTACCGCGCAAATAATTCCTCACTCCCTAGCTTACCTATATCATTTCCTCCGGCACTTAAGCAAACTACTGGGTCCTTACCTTCTCCTACTAGACACTCCTCTATCCTATCTCTAACATCTCCTATGCCCGCGCCAGGGAAACACACCTGCGTCCTATGTTTCCTATCTTTGTCGCAGAAAACCCTGTCTAAATACCGCACTTGACTGTCTCCAACTACCAAAATCTTACCTGTGGGCAGGGATCCAGCGTCTGCCCTTTCCTTCTTCTCTTGGATTTCATTAGTTCCTTCTTCCTGCATATTCGCCAGCACTTGAAACGAGTTTTTGCATTTCAGTGGGGCTGGTGAAGACTTTTTTTCACTTTTCCGCATCTTATTTCTCACCGTATTTCTCACACACACACACACACACACACACACACACACACACACACACACACACACACACACACACACACACACACACACACACACACACACACACACACACACACACACACACACACACACACACACACACACACTCACTCACTCTCGGTGGTGCGGTTGATAGAGTACTGGACTGTCAGCACGGAGGTGCGTCAGCACCTGGCTCGAATCCTGCCCAGGGCCGAAATTATTTCGGTATCGCTGCGCTTCGGGTCGTTACTCCGACTCTCGTGGTCGGGGATTTGGCTGTGTGTGTGTGTGTGCGAGGTCATAGCATTACCCATAGATCGATCATACGAGCTCTGAGCTCTCTTCCGGGAGGGGAATAGCTGTCGATCACGAGTCCAACACGTGATCCAAAAGACCAAGGTGAAAGACCAAGGTGAATACACACACACACACACACACACACACACACACACACACACACACACACACACACACACACACACACACACACACACACACACACACACACACACACAAACACACACACACGCACACATGCACACACACACACACACACACACACACACACACACACATACACATTCACACACACACACACACACACACACACACACACACACACACACACACACACACACACACTCACACACACACACACACACATATATGTATATATATATATATATATATATATATGTATATATATGTATATATATATATATATACAGTATATACATATATATATATAAACAGTATATATATATATATATTCGTATACTTGGGGCGCAGGTTCTCTTTAATGCAAACTGAGTTAAACATCCATAAAAGCCCAAAAAATATCCTTACCTTTTCCTATAGCTTTCTCACATATCTGTTTAACACAAAAATCTGAACTACGTAACCTCTACCTGTCCTATATCTACACTGTTCCCCACCAATTACTCCCCCTGTTCCTCTCCTAATCCTCTTAATCAAGATCCTCCCATAAGCCTCCCCAACTACACTTAACAAGCTAATCCCTCTGAAACTATATATATTCGTATACTTGGGGTGCAGATTCTCTTTAATGCAAACTGAGTTAAACATCCATAAAAGCCCAAAGAACAATCTTACCTTTTCCTATAGCTTTCTCACATATCTGTCTTACCACAAAAGTCTGATCTACGCAACCTCTACCTGTCCTAAATCCACACTGTTCCCCACCAATTACTTCCCCTGTTCCTCTCCTAATCCTCTCAATCAAGATCCTCCCATAAGCCTTCCCAACTACACTTAACAAGCTAATCCCTCTGAAACTACTACACTCACACTTGTCTCCTTTTCCCTTGTAAAGTGGAACTATACAGGTACTTCTCCAGTCCTCCGGCACTCTACCCTGCTTCAAACAAACATTAAACAACCTCAGAGCCAGTCCACCATCACTATACCTCCTTTTTTCAGACATTCTGCATGGCATCCA
>NC_134816.1:1478681-1486181 GCF_046742065.1 Oratosquilla oratoria | reverse complement strand
CACACCGTGACATTTGCCCACTGGAAGTTCCAAGACGACAAGACGTGACATTAGCTCCCCGTAGGTCCCGGCGAGAGGGTGCATCTAGACATTTGCTCACCGGAAATGACAACCCGACAAGCCGCGACATAAGCCCATCGTTGGACTAGCCCCCCCCCCCCTCCTGGCCCCGCCCACCCGCATATTCCCACCAATCATTTTTCACCATTTCTATTTCTTTTCTGTTGTTTGTACGGCCCACGGGCCTTTATATTCTAATGCTTTTCACTTTTGTAATCAGTTTTACCCTGAAGACGACCATGTGAAATGGTTGAAACAGCTGTCGGTATAAAATGGAAAACCAATCTGACGACTTTCGTACTTTCCTCCAGAGTTTGAACCATGAAGAGAGAATGATACTTAGAAAGTTAGAGAAATGTTCTCTAAAAATCATTGATGCCACTTGTGCTTTAGCATTCAACAGTAATTGTTTAAGAGAAAGACTTTGCCCAAAAGGTTTATTACGTTGTGGAAGGGCATGGACCTCCTGGACAGATGTAGAGAAACTACTTCGTCGCAGAGAGAAAGAAACTAATGATAGATTACAATGCTTGCAGGAAGAGAGACAACATATATGGCATGATTTTACTTCTATAACATCCAGAGAAATCCAGCAGAACACGAACGACTTCCTCGAACACGTGGGAAGAAAACATCAACGGGTGACCTTGACACGGCATGAGAAAAAACTGACAATTCTCCATGGTGGGCCCGTTAGGAGTGAGGAACATCGGGATGGTTACGTCAACCTGGCCAATGTTCATCTTACAGACTCACAGAAGACGCTCCTAAATTTAGGTCTTAAATGCTATTATATGAAGAAACCACATCCGGAATCTAAAAGAATTGAAACTGAAATACTTGTTGACCGCCTCCAAAAACTCCAGCATGAGGGCAAGGTTGACCTTACTCCCACCGTCATTTACGAGCTTGTGGGAGAAGCGGGTCGTCAACGCAGCTCTTTCTCAAGTAAGATTTTGACCAAGCCGCTTAGGGAAGCCGCCAAGGAACTACGCGAGAGAGAAGATATCATTATTAGAAAAGGTGATAAGTCAGCTGTCTACGTCATTATGAAGCAAAATGAATACTTGGAGAAAATGGACCATATCTTAAATGACCCTTCCAAGTTTGAGAGACTGACGAAGGATCCCACAGAAACTTTGAAGAAGCGTGTTAGCAGCATGGTCACGAGGGCGAATAACCGGCAGCAGGTAATTAAGTTCCCTAAAATCTTTGGAGATTTTAAGGCTGGTTATTGCTATGGGACGGTTAAGACCCATAAACCTGACAATCCCCTTAGGCCTATAATATCACAGATGACTTCACCAACTTACAGTTTAGCTAAAACACTTAACGAAATTCTAACCCCTTACATTCCGCCTGGGCACTCCCTAAAATCTGCCGTTGAGTTTATTGATATCCTGAAGACTACGGCGCCCGACGAAGATATTGCCTCTTTAGACGTGTCCAGCCTCTTTACCCATGTTCCCGTTCAGGAAACAATTGGTATTATCCTGGATACAGTCTATAGATCTAGCCAGGACCCCCTCCCAATCCCTGAAGTTTTATTAAAAGAGATGCTATCTGCTTGTACTATGGAGGCCCCTTTCCTTTCTCATAGAGGGGAGCTCTTCCGCCAGGTTGATGGTGTTGCTATGGGATCGCCTCTTGGTGTTCTTTTCGCCAATATGTACATGGCTGCAGTCGAATCAAGGACCTTCAATAATCACCGGAAGCCAAAGATCTACGCTAGGTATATTGATGATATTTTCATTACCACCAAAGAAAATGACGATGCTGAGAAGCTAGCTAACGCCCTTCAAGCCAATTCAGTCCTCAATTTTACTATTGAAAGTAGTAATAATAAGACCCTTCCCTTCCTTGACGTCCTTGTTGAGAGGAATTCGAACCATTACGCGACATCTGTCTACACGAAAGCCACCAACGTGGGACGCTGCCTGAATGCAAGGGGAGAATGCCCAGACTCATACAAGAGGTCTGTTGTTGGGGCATACGTGAGAAGAGCATTTTCCCACTGCAATACGTGGAAGGCCGTCCATACCGAACTGGAGCGTGTAAGGCAGATGCTAACTAATAATGGTTTCTCTTGTGATCTCATTGAGGATGTCATAAGGAGGAATATGGAAGAATTCCACACACTAACCCAGACCACTGACGATAAAAAGAAACATATTACACTTTATCACAAAATAGACTATGGAACGGCCTACAGACAGGAAGTAGACACTCTCCGAAGGATTATCAACGATGGAGTTGTACCAAAAGAACCCTACGAGAGAGTTTTGCTGAGAGTCTCCAGCCGTCCCAATCTGGTAGCCTCCTTAATAATGAAAAATAACTCCACCCCTGCAGGACCCAAGGAATCGAAAACCGGCGTAGTCTACAAATTTAAATACTCTGAAGAGGCATGCAAGCCCCTCGACATGAGCTACATCGGACACACGATGACCACCTTAAGAAGGCGACTGCTAGCACACCGAAATAACGGAGCTATTAACCAGCATTACATTGACACACATGACAAGAAGCCGCGTTTGGAAGACCTCATCAGGGACACCGAAATTATTCACACAGACTCTAATTACGGACGCTTAATAATTGGCGAGACAGTATTACTTTACAGCAGCCTACATTAAACGTCCAGAAGTCATCGGATCATGTCCTCCCTTCCAATAGAAAAAACAGACTCGCACACCGTGACATTTGCCCACTGGAAGTTCCAAGACGACAAGACGTGACATTAGCTCCCCGTAGGTCCCGGCGAGAGGGTGCATCTAGACATTTGCTCACCGGAAATGACAACCCGACAAGACGCGACATAAGCCCATCGTTGGACTAGCCCCCCCCCCCTCCTGGCCCCGCCCACCCGCATATTCCCACCAATCATTTTTCACCATTTCTATTTCTTTTCTGTTGTTTGTACGGCCCACGGGCCTTTATATTCTAATGCTTTTCACTTTTGTAATCAGTTTTACCCTGAAGACGACCATGTGAAATGGTTGAAACAGCTGTCGGTATAAAATGGAAAACCAATCTGACGACTTTCGTACTTTCCTCCAGAGTTTGAACCATGAAGAGAGAATGATACTTAGAAAGTTAGAGAAATGTCCTCTAAAAATCATTGATGCCACTTGTGCTTTAGCATTCAACAGTAATATATATATATATATATATATATATATATATATATTTTTTTTTTCTTGCAGGCAGACGAGGTTAAAAGCTATTGAAGATTCATTTTTGATTATCTTCTTGCGTATAGTCTCTATACGACGAATATTTGACTTATCATTTTCTGTAAGTCTGTTTAGGAGATCTCTTATATTGGGCCAAGAAGATAATAAAAAATGAATCTTCAATAGCTTTTAACCTCGTCTGCCTGCAAGAAAATATCCTACCTGGCTACACAAAAATAAAACTTCACGACGAGAAAGCCAGAAATGAAAAGTTCACTCACAAGTTCCGGAGAGAACTAGTTGAGCGTCAAATAGAAGAGAAAAGGGAGATGATACACTCTCAGCTAGGGGAAGTGAAAAATCTAGAGAAGAAATGGAACGAAACAAAAGCTCCAACTGACCTTAAAAGAGAGATTAACATCATACTACAAGCAATCTACGATCAACACCGCAAAGGAGTGGAAAGCGGTATGGTGAAAAAACTAACCAAGCTATATGGGGGTAACATAAAACTTCCCCGGCCTCCAGCGGGCTATGTGAATCTCACCAACTACATTAAAAGGCCAATAAAAGAGATCTCCTAAACAGACTTACAGAAAATGATAAGTCAAATATTCGTCGTATAGAGACTATACGCAAGAAGATAATCAAAAATGAATCTTCAATAGCTTTTAACCGCGTCTGCCTGCAAGAAAATATCCTACCTGGCTACACAAATATATATATATATACATTTATATATATATATATATATATATATATATATATACTGTATATATACATATATTATATGTTGCAAATAGCGATCACAACTTAGTTAGATTCAAACTCCTAAACAATTTTAGAATAGATACTTGTGTTTCAAAAATACCCGATTTCAGTAAAGCTTAGTTCATAGGACTACGTCAGGAGCTTCAGCTTACAGATTGGGAGGCAAAACTAAACGAAAGACCTGTAGATCAGATGTGGGAAATATTTCAAAATACGCTCACTAAGATGATTCAAACTTACATTCTTTTTAAGGACAGACGTCCCCCAAATCAGGCTCGCCCAAAGT
This sequence comes from Oratosquilla oratoria, assembly GCF_046742065.1. Classification (NCBI taxonomy): domain Eukaryota; kingdom Metazoa; phylum Arthropoda; class Malacostraca; order Stomatopoda; family Squillidae; genus Oratosquilla; species Oratosquilla oratoria. The sequence goes on along the minus strand of NC_134816.1, from coordinate 1,481,888 downwards.
GGCTCGACAATGAAACTGAAAAAAGTATTGCTAAAAAGAGACAGGCTTGTAAGAAATATAAGTGCTCGGGTGCATCTAATGACTATCAAAGTTAGGTATCAATACAGAGAGATTTAAAAAAGACAATAAGAACAGACAACGACAATACGACAATACGAAATTAACATCGCTGATAAATCCAAAGAGAATCCCAAAGAATTCTATAGTTGCATTAGAGATAAAAAGGTTGTTAGGAATCACATTGGTCCACTATTATCTGCTGATGGTCAACTTGAATATTCAAATGAAGGAATGTGTAATATCTTAAACAATTATTTTAGCTCGGTATTCGTAAACGAAACACCTCAAAGTGAACTCCAAACTGAAACCTGTGAAAAGTCTAGGGTAAACTTACTACGGTAAATATAACAAAAGAAAAAATTAATAGGTGTATAGAGAAACTCAAAGTTAATAAAACACCAGGGCCTGACGGTTGGCATCCAAGAATCTTAAAGGAAATGAAAAATGAGATTGTTGTTCCATTAGAAATTATTTTCAAGAAATCCATCATATCCGGAGATGTCCCATGAGAATGGAAGCTAGCTAACGTTACTCCCATATTCAAAAAGGGTGACAAAAAGAAACCAAATAACTATAGGCCTATAAGTTTGACTTCAATCGTAGGAAAAATAATGGAAACTATCATCAGAGATGCTATCGAACATCATTTACAAAGTAACCGTTTGATAAATGATAGCCAGCATGGTTTCAGACGGAAACGTTCTTGCGTGACTAACTTACTCGAATTCTACAACACAGTTATCTCCAATTATGACAAAAGAAACAATATAGATTTAATATATCTAGACTTTGCAAAAGCTTTTGATACCGACCCACACGAAAGACTACTTACTAAATTAGCCTTACCCGGAATAAGTGGTAGCCTATTAGGTTGGACTAGTAATTGATTGAATGGTCGAAAACAGAGAGTTGTAAAAAAAAAATCGGAAAAACTTCTAGATGGAAAAATGTTACAAGTGGAGTTCCTCAGGGTTCCGTTCTTGGGCCACTTCTATTCATAGTATATATAAATGATATAGACCATGGACTAAAATCTACTGTTTCCAAATTTGCTGATGATACAAAACTGTGCGGAGTGGCAAATGATCACTCAAACCAATTAGATATTCAAGAAGATTTAGATCAATTACAGCAATGGTCTGAAAAGTGGTTAATGAAATTTAACACAAGTAAATTCAAGGTAATGCACATAGGTAAAGATAACAGTAAGTACGATTACAAGTTATTTGGAAATTCGTTAACAAAAGTGGATAGTGAAAAAAATCTCGGCGTAATTATCAGTAACGACCTCAAATCATCCAAGCAGTGTATTTCAGCCTCTGAGAAAGCAAATAAGATTCTGGGACTGATTGCGCGATCTTTTGATTTAAAAAATCCATCACTCATTAACAAGCTATATAAATCGTTAGTTCGTCCACATTTGGAATATGCTGTTTCCGTATGGTCACCGAATCTCATTAAAGACATTGACAGACTGGAAAAAGTACAACGGCGAGCCACAAAACTGATTCCAAATATCAAAAATAAATCATACGAAAATCGACTAAAACATATGAATCTGTTTTCCCTAAAAAAGCGCAGACTCAGAGGTGACTTGATATAGGTCTTTAAGATTTTAAAGGGAATTGACAACATCAAAAGTGACCAAATTTTCACATTGAATGAGAATCAGACAAGAAACAATGGTCTCAAACTGTCCGGAAATAGATGCAATTTGGAAGTAGGTAGAAACAACTTTGCCAACCGTGTAGTTAATGAATGGAATAAACTTCCTACACAGGTAGTGCAATGTAGTTCAGTTCGAAGCTTTAAGAATCATTTAGATAAACACCTAAGCAAGATGCTGTAGTGATTATGATTTATTCTATATTATTTGTTTTTTGTTTTGTTATCATTTGTCTGTCTGATTATCATTTATTATTAGTTATATGTCAATTTGCTACTATTTACTATTTACCTGTTTGTTTATTATTTAACTATACCTATGCATTTATTTATGTATTTTATTTGTTATTTACATTGTTATAGTTTTTATTTATTATATTATTATTATGATATATATATATATATACTTTATATATATATATATATATATATATATATATATATATATATATATATTGCATCCGACCTAGATATGGACCAAAAGGTCTCCTGTCGGCATGCTCCGCCTTTGTACTCCTTTGTAATATATATATATATATATATATATATATATATATATATATATATATATATATATATATATATATATATATATGTGTGTGTGTGTGTGTGTGTGTGTATTCACTTGGTCTTTGGATCACGTGTTGGACTTGTGATCGACAGCTATTTCCCTCCTGGAAGAGAGCTCAGAGCTCGTAGGTCCGATCTCTGGGTAATGCTTTGACCTTGCACACACACACACACCCAACTCCCCGCCCACGAGAGTTGGAGTAACACCCCTCAGCGCTGCGATACTGATATTATTTCAGCCCCGGGCGAGAGTCGAACCCGGACCTCCGTAGTGGCAGGCCAGAGCTCTAACCACAGCGCCATGAGAGGTGTGTGTGTGTGTGTGTGTGTGTGTGTGTGTGTGTGTGTGTGTGTGTGTGTGTGTGTGTGTGTGTGTGTGTGTGTGTGTGTGTGTGTGTGTTCGTGTGTGCATATACATATATATATATATATATATATATATATATATATTATGGGAGAAAGCATACGCTGGACTCGACGTTCGTCAATTTATTCCGACGTTTCGAACCCTGTCGCCCTGAAGACGAACCCCGGACAGGGTTCGAAACGTCGGAATAAATTGACGAACGTCGAGTCCAGCGTATGCTTTCTCCCATAATAATGGTTCCTGGACTCCAGCTATTTACGAATATATATATATATGTATGTATATATATATATGTATATATATATGTATATATATATATATATGTATATACTCGTATATATATCCTTAACCCTAATACATACATGATACGTTATACATACATGTAAAATTATGTAAGTACATGTAAGCCTTCTAACATGATATCTATTTAGGAACATTGTAACATTAAACTGGTATAATGAGAATAGTCATCTTATTTTGGACTGTCACTTAATGGCACATGAACACTACATTGTTTCACCTTTGTGGTGTTTTCCTGTACACCT
>NC_134816.1:1423681-1473681 GCF_046742065.1 Oratosquilla oratoria | reverse complement strand
TTACAATTTTTGCCATATCAGCAATGTTTACAATATACAAGGCACGAGCAAGCGCGTGTATGAATAAGCCGTTTCTGTCGGCCGTTGTTTTTAAACCTTTAGTCGTAAAATTAGCATACGTCTCCACCTATCCCTCTATCTACCCAATTGTCTACCTCTATCTACCGGCCTCTTACAGGGCTCGGCAGCTACCGTTGGTCGTCCCGACCAATGATTTCTGTTACCCTTTTACAGGGCTTGCTAGTATAAGAGGCTAATCTACCCTTGCATAAACTGGTAAAATAGCATAGTAAAATATATAAAACATATATATTAAAGAAATAAGCGCCCCTCCAAAATGCACAAAAATAATTCGGGCAGATACATGGTTAATGGGGTTTAACAGAGTCAATCTCCGGAATACAACAATTGAAATCAGTGCAAACAATAATATTGAAGAAAAAAGTACACCAAGAATAACTATATAATTTGCAGAATAATCATTTGAGGGAGATCTTGACAACGGTCTTCTGTTAATTTTCAAAGGGGGTGAGTTTTCAGGCAATGTGAAGTTGAAGGTTGAAATATAAGAATCTTCAGTTAAATGCATGGTATTAAGGGTATTAGCAATGTCAGCATATCGTTGAATGAATTTTCTTTAATATCCTGTGAATCCCAAAAAGCTCCTAACCCTGTCTACATTGGTTGGAACTGGAAAATTATTCTCTGGTTCAACTTTTGAATTCACTATACTAAGTCCATGTCTATCTATCTTATGTCCCAAATAAATAACACTGTCTTGCAAGAACTTACATTTTTCAAGTTTCACTTTCAATCCTGCTTCAACTAGTCTTGAGAATATCAAATCTAATTTCTTAAAGTGCTCAACTGCTGTCTGAGAAACTATTAAAATGTCATCTAGAAATACACTGGCAGTGTTTCCTAACAATCCATCTAGAATTGTATTAATTAATCTCATGTAAGTTAATGGACTATTACATAACCCAAATGACTTTCGCTTGAACTCATAATGTCCCGTTGGAGTAGAAAATGCTGTGAAGTCTCTTGAGTCTTCATGCATACTCTATTTGCCAAAATACAGATTTGATATCTAGTGTGCTAAAATACCTATTCTCAGTTCCCAAACTTCTTAAAATTTCACCGATTACTGGTAATGGTAACCTGTCACAAAAGGTGTGCTTATTCAATTCCCTATAATCAGTAACTGGGCGCATAGTACCATCTGATTTTGGCACCAAAATCAAAGGGAAGTTCCACTTACTTTTACTATGTTCAATAATATGCTGTGATAACATTTCAGTGACCAGTTTATCTACTACCGCTAATTTAGAGTGAGGAACTATGTAGGCGGGTATGTAAATAGGTTGTGTTCCTAGTTGTAATTTAATATGATGTTTTAAAACAGTTGTTTTGCCTAAGGCGTCCCCCGGCAAAGCAATTGCTTTATTGTGCTTCACAAGCAAAGCAACTAAACTTTCATCCAACTCAGGGCAATTTGTAGGCTCTAATAGATCCTTGTATTCCTTTCTTAAATCTATTTCTTCTTGAACTGAACAGATTGATGAAATTGGTAATTCTACCTCCTCACTACTCTCATTTAAAATCTTAATGGGTTTTGTACACACCTGAAAACATCCTATTTGTGTACCTTTCCTTAAAACTATATCTTTATTCATAGTGTTAATTATTAATATTTCTACTATGTTCTTATTTGACTTATAAATCCCTGAGTCCAACTTCAAACCTTTTAATCTAATTGATTCTGGGATTGTAATTATTTCAGAGTCTACAATAACTCCTTTCAACTGCACATCCACCCTGTTAATTGCTCTGGGGTGTAATAACGTCGACTTTATTACGCCACCATCCACAATTTGCAAGGCTTCATTTGTAGTTGATGAATTAGTAATTTCTGGGATTTCCTGAACATCTGAGTTGGGTTCACTACATGTTGCTTTACTTTCTGTTGGTCTGGACCGCTCGGCCTCGTTATCTAAAGTAAAAATTTTATCTTTCTTATCTATGTCTAGGGATTCATTGATTCCTGTCACTGGTCTTAAGTCTGGTTGATTTAAAAATGGAATTAACTGTGATTTCACTAAGATCCCCTAGGTCAGCAAGACATATGACCATGTTCTCTTTTCTCATAGTTGCAAATCCTATCAATAAATCTCCTGGAAAAACAGATTCTTCTACAACTATCACTGGAATGTGCAAATGTTCATTTGTATATAAGATAACTTCTAGCACAACCTTACCTAATGTTTTAACTGATTTCCAGTTACTCCTTGCAATGAGTAATGGATTGGTTCCAATATTTTCACTCCTGGTTTCAACTGGTTTAAAATTTTACTGGTAATTACATTAACTACAGATGCTGTATCAATAGATATTTAGATAGGCTTATTGAACATTCTACCAGCAATGAGAGGTCCTACAGAAGTTCTTCCAATAGTAATTATCAGTTTGTCTTTGATGTTGGAGGTTTCTTTCACCCTACTCTTATTCCTATCTTTAACACAGTACTGTATATTGTTATATATGTGAGGAGTTCTAAAACATTGATTTATTCTATGTCTGGGGGTTTTCCTCTTGTTTCCTGGTGCATACGAAAATTTCTACATTCATGGGTTTTATGGCCTATTCTTTGGTGATACATACAGAATGGTGGGTTTCTACACTGATATTCATCATGACCCTCATATTTGCAATTTCTACAAATAATTCCATAGAAACAGTCTTGTGCTTTGTGTCCCCAGGTATTAAAATTAAAACATAGGATTCTAGTATCCCTGGATAGACTTCTAACATTCCGTCTATGTCCTTCTGTTTTCTTAAACTCTCTAGAGTTCCTATGTTGGCCCACTGTCATTACATATGGATTTATTATTCTGGTCTCACTGTACCCTTGAAGAAGATAATCTACTTCCCCTAAATTTAAATTGGACTTTAGATCTTTATACAGCTTTTCTGCCGTTAAATCATCAGAATTTTTGGTTAACAATCCAAATGTGATCAATTCTATTACCTGAGAAACTTCCATTTTGTCACTAGATTTTTCTAACCAATCTGAATCTTTCAAGATAGAATTAAGGTCTTTTGATCATCTATCTAATCTAGCTAAGTATTCTGTGTCTGATTCACTTGTTCTAACTTCTTTGATGATTCTAACCAAAGACCTGATAGGATCCTGATCACATTTTGACATAAAATGTTTAATGAATGTTTTCTTATAAGCTTCATATTGGTTGATATCTTCCATTTGCTGGAAATTTATAATAAACCTAGCTCTACCCTTCTCAGGATATATTTTCTTTTAAAATTTCTATTTTCCTTTTTTCATCTGTTATATTTTTGCTCACAATTAAGGTATCTATTTGGGCAAGGAACTTATTAACTCCTAAGGTGTTTACTACCGCTGTGAATTTGAGAATATTAATATTGGAGGTATGAACCTCATGTCTAAGTCTTGTATTATTCATACCTTCAGTAGTTGATTTGACTTGACTGTCTCCACGTAGTCTTCCTTGCGTACGTCAATCTCGATGTCTCTCGTCAGTGTCGACGTTCATCAGCCTCGTCGCTAATCAGCCTCTTCGTCTCTCATCTTGAAGATCGCCTTGAAGATTGCCTTATTCCTCTCGTTGTAGTTGCTCCGTAGTCGATCGCCTCGTCAGACCTACGCTTGGTTGTGGTCGCGTCGTGTGGTTGTGGTTGTGCACTGCGTGGTTGTGGTTGTGCACTATCTTCAGTCTCTTCGGTTCGTCCCTCGCTAGCCACCACTGTTCGCTTCGCTGCTACTTAACCCTTAGTAATTTTCATTCTTCTTTAGGCCCCATGCCTAGTCCTTCACTCAAAGCTTGAGGGGTGAATTAAATGAGATTGATTTTTCTTATCTTCATTCTTCTACTTGGTTTTGTGAGCTACACCAAGGGAGTCCCGCTCGAGATCCCTATACAATACGTCAAGCCACCTTCGTTCTGACGTCACTATTTCATTAATCCGATATCCTTTTACTTCTCAAACAAGTGTCACTCCTTAAGGGCGTGACTTTACCTCCCTGCGCCAATAATTTTTCTCCTCCTCCACCTTCTTCTCCAATCAGAGAGGCTGTTATACTGTTTCAAGCGATATTATTTACGTAAGCATTATGTCGCAACGGAAATGGCTTATACGTTTACAATTTTTGCCACATCAGCAATGTTTACAATATACAGTACAAGGCGCGAGCGAGCGCGTGTATGACTAAGCCGTTTCTGTCGGCCGTTGTTTTTAAACCTTTAGTCGTAAAATTAGCATACGTCTCCACCTGCCCCTCTATCTACCCAATTGTCTACCTCTATCTACCGGCCTCTTACACCTCTAAGACCCTCTTCGGCACATGAGTCTCCCCAAGCAATTACAGACGAAAATATTTTTCTGGTTCTCTCTATGTCAGTGACACATACTTACACACAACAAAACATTCAGACAAACAAAAAAACAAACAAACAAACAAACAAACAAACAAACAAACAAACAAACAAACAAACAAACATGCACACATGTACGAACACCTACAACACACATACACATACACACACACACACACACACACACACACACACACACACACACACCTCTACACACACACACACACACACAAACACACACACACACACACACACACACACACACACACACACACACACACACACACACACACACACACACACACACACACACACACACACACACACACACACACATACACACACACACAAAGGGATTACAAAGGGATTACAAAGGCGGAGCATGCCGACAGGAGACCTTTTGATCCATATCTAGGTCGGATGCGAAAAAAAATCATATTAATAATAAAATAATAAATAAAAAATATAACAATGTAAATAACAATAAAATACATAAATAAATGCATAGGTATAGTTAAATAATAAACAAACAGGTAAATAGTAAATGATAACAAATTGACATATAACTAATGATAAATGAAAATCAGACAGACAAAAGATAACAAAACAAAAACTAATAATATAAGATAAATTATAATCATTACAGCATCTTACTTAGGTATTTACCTAAATGATTCTTAAAGCTTCGAACTGACTACATTGCACTACCTGTCAATAAAGGCCAAAATATCATAATAGGATGTAATGTCGCTAGAGGACGAAATGTCACATTAGGATGTAATGTCATAGGACAAAATGTCACAATGGGATGTAATGACAGTGGAGGACAAAAGATTACGATGGGAAATAATGATAGTGGAGAACAAAATATCACGATAGGATGTAATGATAATGGAGGAGAAAATATCACGGTAGGATATAATGTCAGTGAAGGACAAAATATAATTTTAGGAAGGGATAACGGACAGAATGTCAATGAAGGCCAAAATATCAAGATAGGATGTAATGACAGTGGAAGACAAAAGATCACGATGGGATGTAATTATAGTGGAGGAAACAATATCACGGTAGGATATAATGTCACTGGAGGACAAAATATTATTTTAGAAAGGGATGCCGGACATAATGTCACTGAACGACGAGAGGCCGGCGTGAATCACGGTGACGTAGGGGGACAAAATATACAAAAGAGATCGGATGACCGTGATCGACCAGATGTCCGTGATGGGGGAAATGTTAATTTTGATAGGAGATATGTTAATGAGGCATTGAATGTCAATGAAGGACCAAATAATAATAATATAGAGCAAGATATGAATAAAAAACAAAATGATAATATAAGACATGATATTGAAACTCAAAATGTGTCAAAAAGAAATAATCACGAGTTTCTTAAAACCATGTACTTTAATGCTCGTAGTATTAGGAGCAAATTTCAAGAAATGCAGGCGTATTTCAAAAGCGAAAATCTCGATATGATAGGAATAACTGAGACATGGTTAAATGGTACAGAGTTCGAAGCTGAATTTAATATTGCGGGATTTAAACACTTTTATCAGGATAGAAACCACAAGAAAGGTGGGGGTGTTCTATTGTACGTTAAAAACAATGTTCATGCTTGTGTTTTAGAGAAAGTGAAACAGGATGCATATGATAGTTTGTGGGTTGAGTTAACCCAAACAAATGGACAAAAAATGAATATAGGTGTAATATATAGGCAGACGACAAACTGTTATTTCAAGAACTGTCTAGTTTCTGCAACCGGGATTTATTGATAATGGGTGATTTCAATTTTACTGACATTGATTGGATGACCCTTGAACATGGCCATATAGATAGTCGCTTGATTGATTTTCTTGGTGACAATTACTTAATCAGCATGTAAAATAGCCCACAAGATATGGAAACTTACTCGATCTTTTGATCACTAGCCGCGAAAGCATGGTAATTGATGTAGAAGTCGGTGAATCTGTTGCAAATAGCGATCACAACTTAGTCAGATTCAAACTCCTAAACAATTTTAGAATAGATACTTGTGCTTCTAAAATACCCGATTTCAGTAAAGCTCAGTTCATAGGACTACGTCAGGAGCTTCAGCTTACAGATTGGGAGGCAAAATTAAACGAAAGACCTGTAGATCAGATGTGGGAAATATTTCAAAATACGCTCACTAAGATGATTCAAACTTACATTCCTTTTAAGGACAGACGTTCCCCAAATCAGGCTCGCCCAAAGTGGCTCGACAAAGGAACTGAAAAAAGTATTGCTAAAAAGAGACAGGCTTATAAGAAATATAAGTGCTCGGGTGCATCTAATGACTATGAAACTTATGTATCAATACAGAGAGATTTAATAAAGACAATAAGAAAAAGAAAACGACAATACGAAATGAACATCGCTGATAAATCCAAAGAGAATCCCAAAGAATTCTATAGTTACATTAGAGATAAAAAGGTTGTTAGGAATCACATTGGTCCACTATTATCTGCTGACGGTCAACTTGAATATTCAAATGAAGGAATGTGTAATATCTTAAACAATTATTTTAGCTCGGTATTCGTAAACGAAACACCTCAAAGTGAATTCCAAACTGAAACCTGTGAAAAGTCTGGGGTAAACTTACTCACTACGGTAAATATAACAAAAGAAAAAATAGGTGTATAGACAAACTCAAAGTTAATAAAACACCAGGGCCTGACGGTTGGCATCCAAGAATCTTAAAGGAAATGAAAAATGAGATTGTTTTTCCATTAGAAATTATTTTCAAGAAATCCATCATATCCGGAGATGTCCCAAGAGAAAAGAAGCTAGCTAAAGTTACTCCCATATTCAAAAAAGGTGACAAAAAGAAACCAAATAACTATAGGCCTATAAGTTTGACTTCAATCGTAGGAAAAATAATGGAAACTATCATCAGAGATGCTATCGAACATCATTTACAAAGTAACTGTTTGATAAATGATAGCCAGCATGGTTTCAGACGGAAACGTTCTTGCGTGACTAACTTACTCGAATTCTACAACACAGTTATCTCAAATTATGACAAAAGAAACAATATAGATTTAATATATCTAGACTTTGCAAAAGATTTTGATACCGTCCCACACGAAAGACTACTTACTAAATTAGCTTTGCATGGAATAAGTGGTAGCCTATTAGGTTGGACTAGTAATTGGTTGAATGGTCGAAAACAGAGAGTTGTTTTAAATGGAAAAACTTCTGGATGGAAAAGTGTTGCAAGTGGAGTTCCTCAAGGTTCCGTTCTTGGGCCACTTCTATTCATAGTATATATAAATGATATAGACCATGGACTAAAATCTACTGTTTCCAAATTTGCTGATGATACAAAACTGTGCGGAGTGGCAAATGATCAGCAATGGTCTGAAAAGTGGCTAATGAAATTTAACACAAGTAAATGCAAGGTAATGCACATAGGTAAAAATAACAGTAAGTACGATTACAAGTTATTTGGAAATTCGTTAACAAAAGTGGATAGTGAAAAAGATCTCGGCGTAATTATCAGTAACGACCTCAAATCATCCAAGCAGTGTATTTCAGCCTCTGAGAAAGTAAATAAGATTCTGGGACTGATTGCCCGATCTTTTGATTTCAAAATTCCATCACTCATTAACAAGCTATATAAATCGTTAGTTCGTCCACATTTGGAATATGCTGTTTCCGTATGGTCACCGAATCTCATTTAAGACATTGACAGACTGGAAAAAGTACAACGGCGAGCCACAAAACTGATTCCAAATATCAAAAATAAATCATACGAAAATCGACTAAAGCACATGAATCTGTTTTCCCTAAAAAAGCGTAGACTCAGAGGTGACTTGATACAGGTCTTTAAGATTTTAAAGGGAATTGACAACATCAAAAGTGACCAAATTTTCACATTGAATGAGAATCAGACAAGAAACAATGGTCTCAAACTGTCCGGAAATAGATTCAATTTGGAAGTAGGTAGAAACAACTTTGCCAACCGTGTAGTTGATGAATGGAATAAACTTCCTGCACAGGTAGTGCAATGCAGTTCAGTTCGAAGCTTTAAGAATCATTTAGATAAATACCTAAGTAAGATGCTGTAATGATTATAATTTATCTTATATTATTTGTTTTTGTTTTGTTATAATTTGTCTGTCTGATTTTCATTTATTATTAGTTATGTCAATATATTATTATTTACTATTTACCTGTTTGTTTATTATTTTAACTATACCTATGCATTTATTTATGTATTTTATTTGTTATTTACATTATTATAGTTTTTATTTATTATTTTATTATTAATATGATTTTTTTTTTTTTTTTTTTTTTTTGCATCCGACCTAGATATGAACCAAAAGGTTTCCTGTCGGCATGCTCCGCCTTTGTAATCCTTTGTAATTAACTACACGGTTGGCAAAGTTGTTTCTACCTACTTCCAAATTGCATCTATTTCCGGACAGTTTGAGACCATTGTTTCTTGTCTGATTTTCATTCAATGTGAAAATTTGGTCACTTTTGATGTTGTCAATTCCCTTCAAAATCTTAAAGACCTATATCAAGTCACCTCTGAGTCTACGCTTTTTTAGGGAAAACAGATTCATGTATTTTAGTCGATTTTCGTATGATTTATTTTTGATATTTGAAATCAGCTTTGTGGCTCGCCGTTGTATTTTTTCCAGTCTGTCAATGTCTTTAATGAGATTCGGTGACCATACGGAAACAGCATATTCCAAATGTGGACGAACTAACGATTTATATAGCTTGTTAATGAGTGATGGACTTTTGAAGTCAAAAGATCGGGCAATCAGTCCCAGAATCTTATTTGCTTTCTCAGAGGCTGAAATACACTGCTTGGATGATTTGAGGTCGTTACTGATAATTACGCCGAGATCTTTTTCACTATCCACTTTTGTTAACGAATTTCCAAATAACTTGTAATCGTACTTACTGTTATTTTTACCTATGTGCATTACCTTGCATTTACTTGTGTTAAATTTCATTAGCCACTTTTCAGACCATTGCTGTAATTTATCTAAATCTTCTTGAATATCTAATTGGTTTGAGTGATCATTTGCCACTCCGCACAGTTTTGTATCATCAGCAAATTTGGAAACAGTAGATTTTAGTCCATGGTCTATATCATTTATATATACTATGAATAGAAGTGGCCCAAGAACGGAACCCTGAGGAACTCCACTTGCAACACTTTTCCATCCAGAAGTTTTTCTATTTAAAACAACTCTCTGTTTTCGACCATTCAACCAATTACTAGTCCAACCTAATAGGCTACCATTTATTCCATGTGGGACGGTATCAAAAGCTTTTGCAAAGTCTAGATATATTAAATCTATATTGTTTCTTTTGTCATAATTTGAGATAACTGTGTTGTAGAATTCGAGTAAGTTAGTCACGCAAGAACGTTTCCGTCTGAAACCATGATGGCTATCATTTATCAAACAGTTACTTTGTAAATGATGTTCGATAGCATCTCTGATGATAGTTTCCATTATTTTTCCTACGATTGTAGTCAAACTTATAGGCCTATAGTTATTTGGTTTCTTTTTGTCACCTTTTTTGAATATGGGAGTAACGTTAGCTAGCTTCTTTTCTCTTGGGACATCTCCGAATATGATGGATTTCTTGAAAATAATTTCTAATGGAAAAACAATCTCATTTTTCATTTCCTTTAAGATTCTTGGATGCCAACCGTCAGGCCCTGGTGTTTTATTAACTTTGAGTTTGTCTATACACCTATTAATTTTTTCTTTTGTTATATTTACCGTAGTGAGTAAGTTTACCCCAGACTTTTCACAGGTTTCAGTTTGGAATTCACCTTGAGGTGTTTCGTTTACGAATACCGAGCTAAAATAATTGTTTAAGATATTACACATTCCTTCATTTGAATATTTAAGTTGACCGTCAGCAGATAATAGTGGACCAATGTGATTCCTAACAACCTTTTTATCTCTAATGTAACTATAGAATTCTTTGGGATTCTCTTTGTATTTATCAGCGATGTTCATTTCGTATTGTCGTTTTCTTTTTCTTATTGTCTTTTTTAAATTTCTCTGTATTGATACATAAGTTTCATAGTCATTAGATGCACCCGAGCACTTATATTTCTTTACAAGATGGGAATTACCTAGAGAGTTGCAAACAGACTAAGGGTCTGTATTTCTCTCCAAAGAGGTTATGAAGGGTTTGGGAGCCCTGGGTATTGTTAAAGTCACCTCAAGTGCATACCATCCTCAAAGTGCACTTGAAAGGTACCATCTGACTTTAAAGAGCATGCTAAGGAAATGGTGCCCAGAAAATTATACAGGATGGGATCAAGCACAACCATACTTGTTGTTTGCCGTGCGTGAAGTATCTAACGAATCGTTGGGCATCTCACCCTTCGATAGGGTGTTTGGACATTGTGTTAGAGGACATCATAAAGTCCTGAAAAAGTGTTTCTTGGAGAAACGGGGTTTTCAATGAGTAAGTCAGTGGAGGAAATGAGAAGTAGGTTAACTTCATGTTGGCAGACGGCTAGTGAAACCTGGTAGAGTGCTCAAGAGCGATTGAAACAAAACTATGACCGGAAGGCGAGAGGATAAGGTATTCGTATTACTGCCCTTCCAAGGTAACCCCTTGAAGGCTAAGTTTAATGGACCATATGTTGTGGCGAAATAAGTGGGGTAACTTATCTACATTGTTGCCACTCCTTATAGGAGACGGAAACAACAATTGTGTCACCTCAGTATGCTGAAAGTATACCAGGAGAGAGACAAAAGTGATTTGGGTGAAACTGGTGGCAGTGTGTGTACTGTATCGTGCCTGAAGAAGACGAGGACTCGATCTCTCCCACCTTTGAGATGACGTGAAAGGTGAATGGAGATGTGTGACCCCATGTGGCGGCCAAGCTGGGTCATCTCTCGGCTGAGCAGCGGGAGGACCTACTGGAGTTGCTGAGCTGATAACAGGAGATCTTTCGGGATGCCTCTGGAAGGTCCAACCTGACGCTGCATGACGTAGATGTGGGAGATGTGAAACCCATCAACCAAGCCCCGTATTGTGTGAACCCACAACGAGCGGCTATCATTAAGAAAGAAATTGACTATATGTTGGCCCACGACTTGATTCAGCCGAAGTCTGATGGTACTCAGAGGTTTTGTATTGACTTCCGACGTGTGAATGCCGTCACCAAGAAAGACTCATATCACTTACCTAGAATCGATGAGTGCACTGATAAAGTAGGTGGGTCACGTTTTATAAGTAAACTAGATCTGTTACGTGGGTATTGGCATGTGTATCTGACCCCTCGTGCCCAGTCCATCTGTTGTTTCACAACTCTTGGGAGAATATATCAGTGTAATGTAATGCCTTTTGGAATGACAAATACCCCTGCCACCTTTCAAAGGTTGATAAATAACCTTACAGAGAACATTCCCTGTTGTGTAACCTATATTGATGATGTCATATATAGTAATACTTGGCAAGAACATTTGTTTCGTCTAACTTTACTCTTTGACAAGTTAGTGTCTGCCAATTTAGTGCTTAACTTGACCAAGTGTGATGTTGTTAAGGCTAAGGTTCATTATCTTGGTTATGTCATAGGTCAAGAAGAGGTTGCTCCGCCTCACGCTAAAGTAGAAGCCATTCTCAACATAGCCACACATTGGAATAAGAAAGAGGCCAGTAGTTTTATAGGAACCATTGTTTATTACAGGATGTTCATTTATAATTTCTCTTCTTTAATAGCCCACGTTTACCTATCTCTTCACTTACTAGTATAGCCACCCCTTCTCTCCCTCGTCCTCTCTTCACTCCTGAGAACCTCCCAATTACACTCCCAAACTCGCACTCGCCCTTCCCTCTCAACTTAGTTTCACTCAAAGCCAACACATCCATTTTTCTTCTTACAAACATACTACCTATCTCTTCCCTTTTACTCTCATCTGTACCACATCTACACACATTAAAAGACCCAAACCTTAGGGTGCTGATTGAAAAACTCCTAGACCCTCTTATGCCTTTACTTTTTTTAGGAATGTCTCCTGTGGGGTTACAGGGAGAAGGATGCCTGGTCCCAATCCCCGTCCCGTTTTTTTCGCCTCTTACGATCCAAGTGGAAATACTTGGTGGCAGTATTCTTTTCCCCCCACCACAGGGTAGGCGAAACAAGGAAATGAAATTCAGAGAAATGGTACAGGACAGCAACAAGGGGTTGGGGGACAGCATAACGGAGGGACAGTAGCAGTAATAAAAGTTTCATCATTTCTCTGTGAGCAGAGTCCTCCTCTATCACAGACAAAATTATGTGTGGCTCTGGTCCGTAGGGGCGCCCCATATAGACCCTAAAGTATCAACTGCATGCTACTTTGCCATAACAACATGCAGTCAATACCCCAGACAGTTTATTGGGCATAGCAGCATTACTGCTGAAAATTTACAACCTACAGAACTATAAAATATAACAGTGTAAAGATGTTGTTACAAGCATTAAAAAAACAGTAAGCTAAGGAATAGCCGTGTTATACAATATTCCTTTTTCTTGTTGTTGATTAATTCCATAAATGTCGGTATGGGACTCTTCTTATACCGGCCAGGTGCGTGCTCTGATTAGTTTGATGGTATTGTAATGACGCACCTCACGCCGTGGTGCTGGCGCTGGGTGACCACAATTGACCTCAAAGTCTGCAGGTAACGGTCAGCAAGGGTTGGAAGTCCGAGTGTGGTGAGAGCGTGCTGATAGGTAGTGTATTCGTTGCCAAGAATTGTGCGACAGTCACGCAGCTGTCGCAGGTGCGTGACTGTAAGTGAGGAGGTCGAGGAAGGTGAACCATACATCAACTTGGGTAAAATGAAGGAAGTGTAGATGGTTTTGAGGTCTTCAGCCTGTGCCCCTAATGATCTCAGGCGACGCAGTATATACAGCTTGTAGGAGGCTGCCCTGACGATGTTAGCGGTGTTCTCCTTCCAACTCAACTTGTCGATGGTGATCCCCAGCATTTTAGTTGACTAGACCACCAGTAGAGCTTGGCTGTTAATTGCCAGCAGGGGAGGGGGGAGAGCGTCATTGGAGGTGTGGAAGTGCATTACCACAGTTTTCTTGTGGTTGATGGTGACTGTTGTGCACTGTCAATGTGTGTAGCATGTCCAGCGTGTCATGCAGTGGGTTATAGTCCAGGTCAGTGCTGGACACAGGGATCCCCACCATGCAGTCATCAACATACTTCCACCTGTTCGGTGTGCCTCCCAGGGCATAGTTGATGAGTATTAGGAAACACAATGGCCCCATCCCCCAGGATAGGTGCTGGACTGCAGAGACGTGTCCCTGATATCTGACAGCTTGACAACTGTCCGTCAGGAAGTCAGATATCCAAGACACTAAGAAGGCAGGAAGGCCAAGATGGATGGCTTTGGTGATGATGGTGTGATCAACAAGGTCGATGGTTTTCTTAAAGTCAATGAACGTCACTGAGATATTTTCACGTTACCAAACTGTTGGGGATCAATAAACTTGCTGATTTTGGAGTATGCCCACTCGAAGACAAAATCCTCACAATAAGGCTAGGAATGAGACTGATAGTAATGGGTCTGAGATCACTAAAGGATTGGGGATTGGAAGTTTTGGGGATGGGAGTAATGAAGCCTGTCTTCCAATCCGTGGGACATTTACTCTGAGTAAGCAAGGCATTGATTATTGCACAGATTGGGATGGCAAGTTCGCGAACAAGTTCACGATAAAGTTTGGTGGGTAAGTCTACGGGTGTAGAGGAATGCTTTGACTTAATGTTGGCGAGCTTTTTTTTGGCAACCTGAAAAACATGAACTGTCGGGGAGAAGGAAAGGGAAGGAAAGCAAGGAGGAGAGAGGTCAATTATGGGCAGCGTTTGACCGGTAGATGCAAAGTGGTCATTTATTTGCTCAGCCGCACGATCAGGTGACAATTGTGATAGGAATGGGATGTCAGATGCCTGCCGCATACCCCACAGACTTTTAACCCTGTTAAGCCACTGGCTGTTGTTCTGCTTTAAATGCTTGATCTTATTGGGGTAGTACATTTTCTTGGCTCTATTGATTTCCCGGAGTTGTCTTAAAAGGCTGATGTCAATGTAAAAAGCTCTTGCGCGCTGTTCTAGCAGTCTTTTTAACCTAGGCGTCATTCACGGGACATCTGATGGGTGGTCCGCGTCTGTTTTAAAGGGAAGTAACGATGGAACGCCTGCGTAATTATAATGACATAGATATCGCACTTCTCCTGTACTCCCTCCACTGCGAGCACCTCCGTCCAGGGATGTTGAGTGATCTATTGTCCAAATTCATGCAAGTGTGAGTCAGGCATGGGCCTGTGATAGCGAGCAGTGGTGTTGTGTGCTAACGAAGTAGTGCTGGTTGGCGACCACAGAATGGAAGTGTGGGTTGACCGACCAGTTGGGGGAGGGGTTGGGAGGAAGGTACAGTTCACTCATGTCACTTAGAATGAGGTCAAGCGTGTCGACACCGTGTGTGGGGAAGTTGACGAGTTGTAATATATGTAGATGTTCCTGAATATGTACGTACGTATGTATGTATGTATGTATGCATGTATGCATGTATGTATGTATGTATGTATGTATGTATGTATGTATGTATGAATGTATGCATGCATGTATGCATGCATGTGTGCATGTATGTATGTATGCATGTATGTATGTTTGTGGGTATGTATGTGTGTGCGTATGTACGTATGTATGTTTGTATATGTATGTATGTATGTATGTATATACGTATGTATGCGTGTATGTGTGTATGTATGTATGTATGTATGTATTGTATGTATATATGTATTGTATGTATGTATGTATGTATGTATGTATGTATGTATTAGAAAATATTTTACACGTCGCATGACGTCACAACTACACGTCACAGAACGTCACTCTACGAGAAGACAGATATCAAGCATACGACTTCGCGTATGTCGCAGCGTCAGCACCAAGACTGTTGAGCGTCAGGTCTTATCAGAACCCGAACAGAAGCCACTTACTTGTAATCGTACTTAGTTATTTTCACCTAACTGCATTACCTTGCATTCACTTGTATTAAAATTCATTAGTCACTTTTCAGGCCATTGCTGCAATTTATCTAAATCTTCTTGAATATGCAATTCATTTAAGTGATCATTTGCCATTCCACACAGTTTTGTATCATCAGCAAATTTGGAAACAGTAAATTTTAGTCCGTGGTCTATATCATTTATATATACTATGAATAGAAGTGGCCCAAGAACGGAACCCTGAGGAACTCCACTCGTAACATTTTTCCATCTAGAAGTTTTTTCATTTAGAACAACTCTATTTTTGATAATCTAACCAATTACTAGTCCAACTTAATAGGCTACCACTTATTTCGTGTGAAGCTAATTTAGATAGTATTCTTTCGTGGGGGATAGTATGAAAAGATTTTGCAAAGTCTAGATATATTAAATTTATATTGTTTCTTTTGTCATAATTTGAAATCACTGTGTTGTAAAATTCAAGTAAGTTAGTCAAGCAAGAACGTTTCCGTCTGAATCCATGCTGTAGGCCTGTAGTTCTTTGGTTTCTTTTTGTCACCTTTTTTGAATATGGGAATAAAGTTAGCTGGCTTCCATTCTCTTGGTACATCTCAGGATGTGATGGATTTCTTGAAAATAGTTTCTAATGGAAAAACAATCTCATTTTTCACGTTCTGTAAGAGTCTTCGGTGCCAACCGTTAGGCCCTGGTGTTTGATTAACTTTGAGTTTCTCTATACATCTTTTAAATTCTTCTTTTGTTATATTTACCGTAGTAAGTTTACCCTAGACTTTTCACAGGTTTCAGTTGGAGTTCACTTTGAGGTGTTTCGTTTACGAATACTGAGCAAAAATAGTTGTTTAAGACATCACACTTTCCTTCATTTGAATATTCAAGTTGACCGTCAGCAGATGATAGTGGGCCAATGTGATTCCTAATAAACTTTTTATCTCCTATGTAACTATAGAATTCTTTGGGATCCTCTTTGGATTTATCAACGACATTCATATCATATTATCGTTTTCCTTTTTTTTTTTTTTTTTTTTGTCTTTTTTAAATCTCTTTGCATTAATACATAACCATGATAGCCATTAGGTGCACCCGAGCACTTGTATTTCTTATAATCCTGTCTCTTTTTAGCAATTATTTTTTCAGGAGCGTCTTTTGGGGGGCGTCTATCCTTAAAAGGAATGTAAGTATGAATCATCTTATTAAGTGTATTTTGAAACATTTTCCACATCTGATCTACAGATCTTTCACTTAATTTTGCCTCCCAATCTGTAAGCTGAAGCTCCTGACGTAGTCCCATGAACTGAGCTTTACTGAAATCGGGTATTTTAGGAACACAAGTATCTATTCTAAAATTTCTTAGCAGTTTGAATCTAAGTTGTGGTCGCTATTTGCAACAGATTTACCGACTTCTACATCGGTTATCATGCTTTCGCGGCTAGTGATCAATAGACCGAATAGTTTCCATGTCTTGTGGCTTCTTTTACATGCTGAACTAAGTAATTTTCGCCGAGGAATTCTATCAAGCGACTACCTATATGGCCATGTTCTAGGGTCATCCAATCAATGTCAGTAAAATTTAAATCACCCATTATCAATAAGCCTCGGTTACAGAAACTACCCAGTTCTTGAAACAAGTTTGTCGTCTGCTAATGATAAGGTCTTTGGCCTATATATTACAGTTATATTAATTTTTGTCCATTTGTATGGGTTAATTTTACCCATAAACTACCATATACATCCTGTTTTTCTTCCTCTAAAACATAGGCATGGACATTGCTTTTCACGTATAACAGAGCACCCTCACCTTTCCTGTGGTTTCTATCCTGATGAAAGTGTTTAAATCCCACAATATTAAAATCAGCTTCAAACTCTGCACCATTTAACCATGTCTCGGTTATTCCTATCATATCGATATTTTCGTTTTTGATAGACGCCTGGATTTCTTGGAACTTGTTCCTAATACTACGAGCATTAAAATACATTTTTTTTTTAAGAAACTCGTGATTACTTCTTTTTGACACGTTTTGAGTGTCAACATCATGCCTTACATTATAATTTTATTCCTTATTGATACCTTGCTCTATATTAATATTTGGTCCTTTCATTGACATTCAATGCCCCATGAACATATGCCCCATCACGGTCGCTTACGGTCATCCGATCTCATACGTCCCCCTGCCTGACCGCGTTCCACACCGGCCTCCCGTCGTTCATTGACATTTTGTCCGGCATCCCTTCCTAAAATATTCTGTCCTCCACTGACATTATATAATACTGTGATATTTTGCCCTCCACTATCATTACATCCCATCGTGATATTCTGTTCTCCACTATTATTACAAACTCCCATAATGAGGTTTGTAAGAACATCTTTACCTCTGTGTGTAAGGTGGGTCCCATCAGAAGCGTAAATGTCATGACCCCCGGAAAAGAGATACCAAGTATCAAGCAAGTGATATCCCAGTTGCGTGCACAATCGTGATATCATCTCATTGTTCCCTATGGCTCTACTGTTCCAACATGAGCCAGCGTAGACCTTCGGAAGGATCCCACAGACTACGTGACGGCTCCCACGTTCCTTCATCTCCTGAAGGAGGACCCTATAATTCCAAATAAGTTCCTCTGATCTCACCCTACCCACATCATTACTTCCCGTATGAACAATCGTAACCATGTTCGTCCGCTTTTTGCTCCCTGATGGTCCGCGTACAATCGGCGATCCCACGGCCCTGTTGACATAGAAGCTTGTAGCGTCGTTTAGTTTTCCGCTGCAGGACGTCGTCATAGCCTCGCACCATGGAGTCCCCCACTACCTAGAACTCCTGATTTTCAGCCACCACATCTTCGAACAGAACAAAACGATTGGCTAGAACCAGTGGTTGCTCCCCAGGGCACCCGCTTACCAAACGCGGGCTCGACAAACGGGACCCCACGGAGCGGCACTCGCTCACGACAGTGACAGAAGTGGAATGAGTGGAACACTCTTTGGGTTGTGGGGAGGATTCACTCTTCTCACAGAGTGCACTCTTGAGAAGATGAATTTTCTCCTCGCACATCCTGAGATGGTCCTCCAGGTTCACACAACCTTCACAAGCCATTTCGCTCCTCCTTTAGTAATACAAACGGCAGAGAGAAAATATAGATAAAAAAGCGGATCAATTAATAAACTAAATACACGAAGCCTACTCTGCTCTTCTTATACTATTACTCCTACCTTTGGAGTACAGTAACAGACTTCTGTTTTGATTCTAAATTAATAGAACACTACACTTTATCTTATACCTGTAACTGTATAGCGCTGTACGTATAGAATTACAAAAAACAACATAATAACGTCCACAGAAGGAATTATATTTATGTTTCATTTTTCTCTGTATATGTTCAAAATATGCAATATCCTTTGCATGTATCATAATTGTAAATATTGTTATTTGATATTGATTGTATCACTCAAGCATGTAAATACATACGTCTGTCACATTGTAAATATTATTGTACGACCCACAACTGATGTACTGGCATCCGTGGTCAGTTGATTTGGTTCCTAGTACAGATCTCGACTGGCTCTGAACAAGGCAACCGGCTAATATTTACTAGAGTAAATCCGTAGAACTAACCAACATATACTTGCTTTGTTACTCACATACTACAATACTTGCTCCACTACTCACATCGCTCCAAAGTGTGAACCCAACCTTTCCACATTTTCTGGTAGCAGCCGCTGGGTCTCGATCCTCGCCACAACCCAACATTTTCGTAGCAACTCCACTCCTAAACTCAAATATACCCAGGGACTCTATCCAACACAACCAGCAACATAACTATAAAACAATAAACTCCAACGTTGTCAGAAATATTGCTACAAGGAATCAACTCTAACGTAGCCAGCAACATTACTACTATCCACAGACCTCTTCCGCCGATTCACCCCCCATCGCCAAACACCACGGACAAAAGCACTGACCCAGGACCACTACCACGCGCGGACAAGTTGACCACACACCCGCCATCGCCCAGCACCACAGACAAAAGCCCCGTCCCGAGACCACTACCACGCGCAGACAATTTGACTGCCCACCCGCCATCGTCATACACCAATCTACATCCAGACTCGTTTTTCCAACCCCTCCATGGGCCCTCCACTATTAGTCCCAATATATATATATATATATATATATATTGTTATGCCACATCTTCCCAGGGCACGATGATCCCCGAGTATTCCGATTGAGGGCCCCAATATGGCGTAACAAAGTCCGAATTAACTGAGAGAGGACTTGGGCCCTTAAGTTATGCGTAATTACCAGTCAACTGTTTCTTATATTGTTTCAAATAAAGAGCAACAAAGGAAAATAGATTTAATTATAAATGGGGGCTTAAGCATGACAGAACAATTCCAATTTAGAATAAGATGCTGCCGGCGAATGAGAATTGAAACATGGAAAAGCCGGCAGCTTTTAACAAGAGTATTAAAGAAAATAAAGATCTTGCACAAGTATAACCATTACCATATAGACAGACACACACGGAATATAATAATCAAAGTTAAATTAAATCACTAGAGACCTAACTGCACTGGAACTAAAAATGTTTAATCTTACTTGACACAGGGTATTCTCACCAGTTCTTACTAGTACGGTCCCTCCAGACAACTCAAACTCACTCACCTGGCCGACCGCCCACGTCACCTTCGGCCACCAATAAAGCAAAACTAAAGGCATCCACATTCTTTGTTACAAGATACAAATTTATATCTGACTGTACATGACGATTACATATAATTATTCATGTACTAGTGCGTTTAAGCATTCACATTACACCACCATACAAGGAATACATTCATCGTACCTTCGAACAACGTATCACCTAGCAGACGACAGTAGTCGTTGAAGGCGAACGGACAATAAACTTGCATAGTACATGGTTTCATACATAATACATAGTTTCATACATAGTACATAATACATACATAGTACATAATACATACACAATACATAATTTACATAATACATAGTTTATCATAGAAAAAATGCACTCTTGCATAACACCCTCACCTTTAAATTAAACACAATAGTGTTTATAACCGGAATAGTGCATTTTTCAACTACAAGTTCCAAAATAGTAAAATAAACTTATACAATAATTCATAGTACATTACAAGATATTGAGGCAATAAACAACCAGCCTCAACCACACTTAGATTACCATACAGTAGTCGTGACCCTAATACCACAGTACAGAAACCACGATTGTCAGAAGACTTTAGTACGGTCTTGATAAACTGTCTGCAATTACATTATTTTTACCGCTCACATGTTTTATTTCCAGGTTGTATGGCTGTAAAGCTAACCACCACCTTGTCAACCTCATGTTCTTGTTTTTCATATTGTTCACAAAGACAAGAGGGTTATGATCACTATAAACAGTTATTTTTTGTGGGTTATTTCCAACATACACATCAAATTTTTCCAAAGCCATCAACAACGCTGCTGCTTCCTTCTCTATAGTGCTGTAGTGTCTTTGGTATTTCTTGAATTTCGCAGACATATAACATACAGGAAACAATATTCCATCATGTTCTTGCATTAACACAGCTCCTGCAGCAGCATCACTAGCATCAACATTAATAGTGAAATTTTTGGAGAAATCAGGACCATGTAAGACAGGTTTGGAAGTAAAGATTGACTTTATCTTATCAAAGGCTTCTTGACATTCTAATGTCCATCTAAATTTTACTTTAGGACTTACTAAGTCAGTGAGTGGTTTAGCAAGTTTACTGAAATTAGGGCAGAATCTCCGATAATAACCTGCTACACCTAAGAAACGCTGGACTGCTTTACGGTTGGCAGGAGCAGCTAAAGCCTCTATGGCTTCCACCTTGGCGTGCATAGGTGCAACCGTACCGTAACCCACCTCATGGCCTAAAAAGGTCACCTTTGCATGAGCAAACTCAGTCTTCATTAGATTGACAGTCAACCTAGCCTTCCTTAACCTCTCGAACAAGGACCTCAGGGAAATCAAGTGTTCCTCCCACGTCTGAGAATACACGCACAGATCATCGATGTACACACACACACCTTCCAAGCCTGCAATAACATTAGACATTAGACGTGAAAACTTTGCGGGTGCATTCCGTAAGCCAAATGAAGTTACTTTGTATTGATATAGTCCACTAGGTGTTATGAAACTTGACACACGTTTTGCCTCCTCAGACAGTGGCATCTGATAGTAGCCACTCATTAGATCCAATTTAGTTATAATTTTGGCCTTGCCGATTGAGTCAATTAAGTCATCTATGCGAGGAAGAGGGAAGTTGTCAGCCTTGGTAAGTGCATTAAGTTTTCTGTAATCAGTACACATTCTATACTCCCCATTTCCTTTTGGCACAAGAATACATGGAGCAGCCCAGTCACTCTTACTTGGCTCTGCTAAGTGATTATCAAGAAGAAATGTTACCTCTTTCTGGAGAATAGCTGCCTTATGGGGGGACATTCTATAGGGCTTTTCTCTTACCGGGGCGGCACCTTCCACTAGTTCAATATGATGAACTGCCTCAGTCGTTGGTCTCGGCACATCTCCAAAGATTTCCACAAACTCTTGCAGTAATTCTGAAACATCCGACTGTTGGCTGTCAGACAAATGATACAACTTACTATTTAGATTAGCAAGGACATCAGAATTCTTGAGTTTGTTACCTACAGGAATTTTATCAAGGTCGTCTTCACTTTGCATCTCCACAACTTCTAAACTATTTACAGTACCATCTACCTTCTCCTCTGTCTTAGCAGCACTTCCCGAGTCTCTTCTATGGTACTTCTTAATCAAGTTTACATGTACTAACCTTTTTGTTTTTCTGTGATCAGGAGTGGATATCACATAGTTCAAATCTCCCCGTTTACCTATAACTCTGAAAGGTCCCTTGTACCTTGCTTGTAATGGACACTTTCTTACGGGCAAGAACAACAGAACTTCATCCCCAACCTCAAAGTTACGTTCTACTGCGTCTTTATCATAATTTTCCTTCATCTTTTCTTGACTTAGTTTTAAATTACATTGTGCAAACCTGTGTACC
Source organism: Oratosquilla oratoria (assembly GCF_046742065.1). NCBI lineage: Eukaryota > Metazoa > Arthropoda > Malacostraca > Stomatopoda > Squillidae > Oratosquilla > Oratosquilla oratoria. The sequence goes on along the minus strand of NC_134816.1, from coordinate 1,451,171 downwards.
ACATCTAGGTTTTCCTTTAACTTAGACACATACTCAGACAAGTTATCGGCATGCTCCAAGTCTATCCAGCTCTCATGGAGTAGCTTCATGGGTCCTCTTATGTCTCTGCCAAACAATAGTTCACTTGGAGAAAACCCGAGACTAGATTGCTTAGCACATCTGATCGCATATAGAAGGAATGGCAAACCCACATCCCACTCATTTCCAGTCTCATGACCATACTTTGCTAACATTGTTTTAAAGGTTCCATGAAAACGTTCCAAGGCTCCTTGGCTTTGGGCATGATAAGCAGATGCAATATATTGTTTAATCCCAAGAAGAGACATTACTTGCCTGAAGATATTTGATACAAAATTGGTACCTCTGTCGGACTGCACAATCTTCGGTATTCCGAATAGGGTGAAGAACTTTGTCAAGGCTGGCAACACAGTCCTGGCTGTAATGGAACGCAGTGGAATGGCCTCTGGATACCTGGTGGTAGTGCACATTAGGGTTAACATGTACAGATGCCCCTTTTTGGTTTTAGGAAGGGGGCCCACGACATCAATTATCACATGGGTAAAAGGTTCCGGCACTACAGGAATAGGTTGCAACGGTGCAGGAGGAATAACAATGTTAGGCTTACCTACCAACTGGCATGTTTCACATGTTTTACAATATTGTGCTACTTGTCTATGGATACCAGGCCAATAGAAGTACTTGATAATCTTGTCCAAAGTTTTCTGCACACCCAGATGTCCTCCTATGTAGTCATGTGAAAAACTGATGACTTTCTCTCGATACACGTCCGGAACGATAACCTGATGAAACTCGCACCAACTCTCATTTGCAGGAACATCTGGCGGTCTATATTTTCTCATTAGTACATCATTACGCGTATAATAACATGTAGCTTCATTTGAGATGTCCTTCTCTTGTATGGCCCTTGCAAATAATGGGATTAATGTCCTATCAGCTTTCTGGGCAGATATCAGATTACTACGAGTCATTGGGAGAACACTTATATCCACACGTTCACTTACATTACTCTGCGCTTCATTCACTTTATCGCTAGACAGACTGCACGGCAGAACCCCAGGACTAGGCGAATCCACATCACGATCAGCAAGTTCATCTGGCTTAACAGCAGGTCCTGTACTAGAGTCTACATTAAACAAACTACTAATATCCATATCAGCAGTTTCTTCACTGGTTTTCATCCTTGCCTGGCTGCGAGTAACTGCGCATGCTGGAAAAATATCTCCACACTCGCTTTCCAAACCCTCGGCAGGATCCCATTCCAGTGGAGTCGTACTCACCACGGGATCAGGCACAATTAACTTTCCCGCTATATCATTTCCTAGCAAGAAACTCACTCCCTCAACAGGTAAAGTCTCTCCAACTCCAACCAACACAGGCCGAGATAATAATTCGGTTCGGAGGAACAACTTACACAGGGGAACCGTCATCGTACCCCCAACGCCCTTTATCAATACATGCTCACCCGTCAACGCCTGTTCTACGTCAGGAACAGCGCTCTGTAATACCATACTGAGCGATGCAGCAGTGTCTCGCAACACAGTTACAGACACTCCGGGCCCATCCTCCTCGACAGACACTGTACCAGGGAATACAAATGGGTTAAACAGACTGCGTTCTCTTCCCACATCAGGATCCCCTTTTTCCTTTACATCTGCAGAAAGCAAAGTTACATTAGCAACACGTTTCTCTCTAGTCAACTCAGGACACCTTGCCCTTACGTGCCCAAACTTTTTACAGTAAAAGCAACCAATTTTTGACACATCTGTATTGCTTTTACCCAGGGTCCAGGTACCTTTACCCTTGTGTACCTTTCCCTCTTGAGGTTGAGAAATGCCTGGAGGGGAAGGAGGCTTACTTGATTTATGCGTTAATGTATAATTTTCCGCCAATGTGGCAGCTCGATCAATTCTACTTACTTCCTTTTCTAGCAAATAGGTTCGAACGTCCGGTGGAATACCCTTAACATACTGTTCCAGTGCAATTAGTTCCTTTAACTCCTCATAAGTTTCAATTCCGCTAGCTGATAGCCATCTATTAAATAATCTATTCACACTGTTACCATACTCGAGGTATGACTGGTGGTTTCCTCTAAAACAGCTTCTAAACTTTTGTCTATAAAATTCTGGAGTGCATAAGTATGCCTTCAACACTGTATCCTTCACTACCGAATACTTGCTCCGATCTTCAGAGGACAAGGATAAATACGATGAAGGAGCCTTACCCACTAAGGCCGTTTGTACCAGCACACACCAATATGGCTTAGGCCAGGAGAGGGTGGTTGCCAAACTTTCGAACTGCTCGAAAAACTCCTCCGGGTCACCCTCTAGGAAAGTAGGGACAAGGCGTACTACGCTGTTTATATCAAATGTAGGTTCCAGCAACCCTTGGACACCCTGCTTCTCCATCATTGCGAACTTCAAGTTCGTTTCAACCTTAAGCCTTTCAAGTGCTATCCTCTCCTTCTCCAACTCCTTCTCCAACTCCTTCTCTACTTTAAATTTCTCTAGAGCTATCCTCTCTTTCTCTACCTCCAACTGCATCTTAGTAACTTCCGCTTTATCCTCATCTCTCTCCGTCTCTCCTTGAAGCTCCATGTCACACAATGCCTTGGCACTATCCTCCAGAATTTCTTTCGAGATCAAATCTTGAATGACTGCTTTCTTAATATCAGCCTTGTTAGATTTACCTGTGATTTGAACCTTGTAAAACCTAGCCAAAGCTATCCAGTCATCCTTAAGTACTTCACAGTTCTGCAAAAGGGCAAGCCCAGGACCCTTAATGAATTGTGCAATGTCAAAAGACTCCATATCAGCTAGTGAGGAATTATAACCTAATTAATACAATGTTCATAAAGAATGGTTAAATACTCAAGAAACAGTAAACAATTATTATTCACTGCAAGTATACCGCACTAATACTACACCGCTGTACTGATACTTTATAGTACGATACCTTGTTCTGTATAATACACTCGTTGCACAATATGGTACCCCACATATAGTACGATCGCCGCACAATCACAATACGTGCAATCATAATACCACACTATAGTACCCGGTATTATATAGTACCTTCACTTTATATGGTACCTTCAATCTATACGTTACCTTCAGTTATATGGTGTACCTTCAATTTATATGTTACCCCGCAGCTCCACCATTTTGTTATGCCACATCTTCCCAGGGCACGATGATCCCCGAGTATTCCGATTGAGGGCCCCAATATGGCGTAACAAAGTCCGAATTAACTGAGAGAGGACTTGGGCCCTTAAGTTATGCGTAATTACCAGTCAACTGTTTCTTATATTGTTTCAAATAAAGAGCAACAAAGGAAAATAGATTTAATTATAAATGGGGGCTTAAGCATGACAGAACAATTCCAATTTAGAATAAGATGCTGCCGGCGAATGAGAATTGAAACATGGAAAAGCCGGCAGCTTTTAACAAGAGTATTAAAGAAAATAAAGATCTTGCACAAGTATAACCATTACCATATAGACAGACACACACGGAATATAATAATCAAAGTTAAATTAAATCACTAGAGACCTAACTGCACTGGAACTAAAAATGTTTAATCTTACTTGACACAGGGTATTCTCACCAGTTCTTACTAGTACGGTCCCTCCAGACAACTCAAACTCACTCACCTGGCCGACCGCCCACGTCACCTTCGGCCACCAATAAAGCAAAACTAAAGGCATCCACATTCTTTGTTACAAGATACAAATTTATATCTGACTGTACATGACGATTACATATAATTATTCATGTACTAGTGCGTTTAAGCATTCACATTACACCACCATACAAGGAATACATTCATCGTACCTTCGAACAACGTATCACCTAGCAGACGACAGTAGTCGTTGAAGGCGAACGGACAATAAACTTGCATAGTACATGGTTTCATACATAATACATAGTTTCATACATAGTACATAATACATACACAATACATAATTTACATAATACATAGTTTATCATAGAAAAAATGCACTCTTGCATAACAATATATATATATATACAGTATATATATATATATATATATATATATATATATATATATATATATGTATATAAATATATATATGTGTGTGTGTGTGTATGTGTGTGTGTGTGTGTGTGTGTGTGTGTGTGTGTGTGTGTGTGTGTGTGTGTGTGTGTGTGTGTGTGTGTGTGTGTGTGTGTGTGTGTGTGTGTGTGTGTGTGTGTGTGTGTGTGTGTGTGTGTGTGTGTGTGTGTGTGTGTGCGTGCGTGTGTGTGTTCACTTGGTCTTTTGGATCACGTGTTGGACTCGTGATCGACAGCTATTTCCCTCCCGGAAGAGAGCTCAGAGCTTGTAGGTCCAATCTATGGGTAATGCTATGACCTTACACACACCCAACTCCCCGCCCACGAGAGTCAGAGTAACGACCCGAAGCGCAGCGGTACCGAAATGATTTCGGCCCTGGGCAGGATTCGAACCAAGTACTACGGGCACCACCATGCTAGCAGTTCAGCTCTCTACCAACTGCGCCACCGAGAGTGTGTGTGTGTGTGTATGTATGTATATGTATATGTATGTATATATATACATATACATATACATGTATATATATATATATATATATATATATGTATGTATATATATATATATTTACTGTGCTACATTGTAAATTTTCTCATTTACTCTTATATACATATATTCATACTCATTTTGTTTTACAGTACTGTACCATCTGCGTTCATCTCCCCTTACCACGAGCCAAAATATCTCATCACCCAGGAGCCAGACCAATGCCATATCATCTTTGGTAAGTTGATACAGTTTCCGTGATAGGTTTCACTTAGTGACTACTCTCTGTTACCTTTATGTTTATATTTTATTACGTGGTCCCAAAACACAATTAATGTACTCGTTTCCGTTCTGCCAAAATCTCAACCACTCCAAACATTTCTACCACTCCCGATAATATCTCTCCACACACCCCACCAAAGAGACAGAATCTCATAACAATAATCAAGGAAGAAAACAGTTTACCAAAATTTGATGAACGGAACATTCACGCACACAACCTACTCTCCGAAGATCAATCTGAAATCACACGTAGAAGTGTCACAGACGATAAAAAAATATATATATATCCATTCTCGAAAACAAGGATAGAACTCAACGATACACTCGCAGGTGATATAATCCAGTCCGACATTTTTGAGGAAACAGACATATATCCAGAGTTTGTTCAACATTTCGAAAACTCCCTTACCGCATTTGATCAACTTGGCTCACTTTCACCCCTCTACTCATTGGCCACAACGTACAATACCGACCTACACAAGACAAAGGAAATTGCAGGAAAAAATGCATCCTCTTTTAAAAGCGAGATCAGGGAAAGCTTCAAAAACTCAGACTGGGTTACAGACGACAAAATCTCACTCGAACACGAAATCTCACTGCTAGCCTTCTTCCGACTGCTCTCTCAGTTACACCCAGACAGACTCCAAAAAGCCGGGCACACTTCCATTCACACCAAGCACCACACTAGGAGAATTTTCCAGGAAATTATCCTATACGGAAAGAATAATTGCTCTTATCCACAGCCAGTTTGTACCTATCACCCCCACCCACACAGTAGCCCAAGTAACACAACCACCGTCACATAACTCGAAGTTAAAACAGGTGTCTCGCACTCGCTACCGCTGACATCAGCGCTCTCCATCAAGAGCACCATTCTTTTGCACCTACTGCCAAAAACCAAGTCACAACATAAACAGATGCTACTACAGACAACTGTCCCAACCAAATCGCTACTGCGATTACCACTGAATATGTTACCACACGAGTGACTACTGTCGCGTACTCTTGGCACAAAGACAATAAAGTCCTGCTTCACCACAACGTTCTCCCGCCAGAGACACACATAACACACCTTCCGTATAAATACAAAACACAAACACAACACGCAAGTACACACAAGGAACTCCATACCCGGAAGTTTCTTCACTAACCCTACCTGTGCTTACCCTGAATACCCCGAACACTTTTTCACCTTCCATGGTATTCATGGCAACCTCAAACAACACCAAATTCACCATATTTTTAGACACTAGATCTCTTGTTAACGTTATGTCCACGTTCATTAAAGTCACCATCCTAGAGCCCCATGAAACCCAACTTACCATCGTCAGTGGTGTACCATTCCCTATCCTTGGAAAGTTTTCCAGGAACATTAATTTAAAATATCAATGTCCACCCATTCCACTCACTGTCTACGTAGCTGACGTGCATTTTCTCGCTGAAATCCTCATAGGCTTGAACTTAATGAAGCAACAAAATACATATTTATAGACCGGTCAGAATGGTATAATTCATACAAACCGTTTCCTCCCTGTTTTACATTCAGAACTCCCCCCCCAGACTATTAGCAAAACACACGTGACCGTGCTCCAACAGCCAAACACAAACAGTTCCAACACCTATTCATCCAGTCCAAAACCCCTCAAAATTCCACCTTTCCTTCCTTGCTCACAGCTGTCGGCATGCATTCCAAAAATAACAGACATACAAACTCCTCCCGCATGTCCTAATCAGCAAAACGTCAAACAAAACTCTCATTGCATACCGTCAATAATTCATCAACTGAGAAAGATGTCTTATCCCTCATTGAATATTTCAATCTCTAATCTGTCCCAGTCTCATAAGTGTTATCTACCTTCAAACACGCTCATACAGTAATCATCAGCTCGAAAACGCTGTTCCATCATGAGTATACACAATTACACATACGAGTTTTCCAAGCCCAAAACACCGATGTAATTTGTATGCCGCGTGAAAAGTATCTCCCTACTTTCCGCCATCAGCTCAAAATTGAAGAAAGGTCACACATGTATATTGATTGCAATTTATATCAATGCCCCCTCCATTTCACAGTTAGCACTTATATTTGTGATTTCTTGGTATATCCCTCACGTATACAACTCATGCAGGACAAATTCCTCACTTCACGAGTGTGTACCACAACTTCCGACGTGCTAAAAGCATAGGAACCCATTCATGCATTGCATTTCAACCCCGTAGACTCCCCTGATACACAAGGTGACTTAGTTTCTCTTTGCAACAAATTTAGACATACCATCGCATTACCCTTGGAGTAAGAAACTTTATTCAGCACCATATACCCCTTTGGGAAAACGCAAAACCACGTTACATTCCCGCATACAGATTACCACACAGTAAACGCACGATTGTAGATAACCTCATAACAGACATGATCGAGCAAGACATAATCGAACCTTCAATCTCTGAATGGAATTTCCCTCTCTTTGTTGTTCCCAAACACGATGGTTCTTTCCACCCAGTTGTGGACTTCAGAGAATTAAACAAACTATCCAAGAAAAACATTCCATTCCGGTATTACAAGACATCTTAAACGCAGCTCTCACAACCTTGGACCTCATGTCAGGATATTTCCAAATTTTCCTTGATACAGAGTCTAGACCTCTCACAGCACTCAGCACGAACAATGGACACTTCCAATTCAAACGCCTTACTATGGATCATGTTTTAACCCCTCTGTTTTCACGCGTCTCATGCACATAATACCTTCAGGCCTCCAAGGACACTCGGTGTTCATGTATCTCGATGACATTATCACCGCTTCCAAATCTGTTAGTGAACACCTACACACGCTTAACACTGTCTTCTTACGACTAGGAAAGGCAGGACTCAAGTTGAAGCTTAGGAAGTGTTCCTTCCTTCAGAAATAAATACGCCTCATAGGCCACATCCTTAACTTTCAAGGAATTATAACCTCGCAGGACAAGGTCAAGGTAGTCATTTATTTTCCACGCCCTACTTCTGTTGACCACATACGTTCATTCCTTGGTCTATCAGGTTTTTACAGACGGCATATCAAAGGTTAAGCTGGTATATCAGTACCCTTAACCGCCTTACTTAAGAAAAACACTCCCTTTAACTGGACACCTGATCAAGAGAAAGCCTTCAATGACTTACAAAGGATTACAAAGGCGGAGCATGCAGACAGGACCTTTTGGTCCATATCTAGGTCGGATGCGAAAAAATCATAATAATGAATTAATAAAAAATATATAATGATGTAAATAACAAATAAAATACATAGATAAATGCGTAGGTATAGTTAGATAATAAAAACAGGTAAATAGTAAATAATAATGAGTTGACATATAACTAATGATAAATGAAAATCAAAACAGATAAATGCTAACTAAAAAAAAATAATAATAATATGAAATAAATTGCAATCATTACAGCATCTTGCTTAGGTGTTTATCTAAATGATTTTTAAAGCTTCGAAGCAGGAAGTTTATTCCATTCATTAACTACACGGTTGGCGAAGTTGTTTCTACCTACTTCCATATTGAATCTATTTCCGGACAGTTTGAGACCATTGTTTCTTGTCTGATTCTCATTCAATGTGAAAATTTTGTCAAGCCTTAACGATGGCACCTGTCCTTGCTTTTCCAAACCACAAGCTTCCTTTCATAATATACACGGACGGTTGTTACACATTCATCGGAGCAGTCCTCATGTGACAACACGACACAAAACTCAGACCAATTGCCTATGCTAGCCGCACACTCAACAAACACGAACAAAGTTACTCAATAAAGGAAATAGAAACACTAGCTGTAAGATATGCCCTTAAGCACTTCAAAGAGATTATCCTTGGTTACGAGATACATATCCACACAGACCACCAACCAATCTTACACTTCTTCATAGGGAAAATATCGCAGGCAAATTAGCACATTGGTTCCTCACCATACAAGAATTCATCCCAACATCCCATTTTGTTCACGGAAAAGCGAACGTGGTGGCAGGCGCCCTCACTCGCCACGTCGATTTCATCGGTCAAGATCCCCCTCCTGTCAACTTTACGCAAGCGCGCATTACCACAGCGCAAAACTCAGGTGATACAACAGACACAGATGATTTTCCTCCAAATATCGACAACTACACCTTAATAATCGAAGTACTGTATCACACCACAACACAGAAGAACAAACATGAACCCAAACGTTCAATGCTTCAGCTTGTTGTTCCTACGAAACTCATTCCTGAAATTCTGAAATCCGTACACAATTCACCCATCGCTGTCAACCCGGGAGAGGACAAATGCTTGACACAAGCCACATTGCAGGACTTCTGGTTAACCATGAGGAAAGATATACACGCTTATATTGATGCTTGACATTCATGCGCTTCACACAAAGGTCATATTAGCGGTAATGTTCCCATCTTAAATATCCTGAGAGAGTGATGAGTGAGGAAAATGGAGGAGAAATAGAGAAAGATGAAGTGAAAGCAGCTGTTAAGATGATGAGAGCAGGTAAGGCACCTGGGTTGCATGGATGCCATGCAGAATGTCAAAAAAAAAAAAAAAAAAAAAAAAAAAAAAAAAAAAAGAGGTACAGTTATGGTGGACTGGCTGGTGAGATTATTTAATGTTTGTTTAAGAGAGGGTAGAGTGCCGGAGGACTGGAGGAGGGCCTGTATAGTTCCGCTTTACAAGGGAAAGGGGGATAAGTGTGATTGTAGTAGTTTCAAAGGGATTAGCTTGTTAAGTGTAGTTGGGAAGGTTTATGGGAGTGTCTTGATATTGAGGATTAGAAGAGGAACAGAGGGCGTAATTGGTGAGGAACAGTGTGGATTTAGGACAGATAAGTGTTGTGTAGATCAGATTTTTCTGGTAAAACAGATATGTAAGAAAGCTATAGGAAAAGGTAAGGATGTTTTTTGGGCTGTTATGGATCTGGAAAAGGCTTACAACAGGGTAGACAGAAAGGTACTGTGGGAGGTACTGCAGATATATGGGATAGGAGGAAAGCTGTTAAGAGCAGTCAAGAGTTTTTACGAGAGTAGTAGAGCTTGTGGTAGGATTAGAAATGGAGAGAGTGAATGGTTTGAGGTAAAGGTGGGACTTCGTCAGGGATGTGTTATGTCCCCCTGGCTGTTCAATCTTTACATAGATGGGGTGGTGCGAGAGTTGAATGCAAGAGTAGTGGGTCAGGGGTTGGAGATGATTAAAGAAAATGGAGAAAAGTGGGAAATAAGTCACTTGTTTTTTGCTGACGACACTGCACTTGTAGCAGGATCAGAGGAGTAATTGAGGAAGTTAGTGACAGAGTTTGGGAAGGTTGTATGAAAAAAGGAAGCTGAAGATAAATGTGGGCTAAAGTAAGGTGATGAGGTGTACAAGGGGAGAGAGGGACAGCATTAACAGTGCCATTCAAAGATCAATAACGGAGTCACCACATTTTGCTATCTTTGGCTCGGGCAAAAAGCTCCCATACGATTTCCATAAGGCAGACCCCCATTTACAATTTCGACGGTTATTTCAAAGTAAAAGTACAAAATGTCAACACTCTTTTCATGAGAATTCCCAATACCCATACTCTTTTCAAAGACGATATGGTAAGGTTACAGAATAAAGGAGCTAGAGATTGCATAGTTGAAATTGTAGACTGTGTACATCCTTAACGACACACTCACATCGAAATTTTCTCCTAAGTTCACAGGATCCTTTCGCGTTATTGGCCTAGTGCCGAACAATAAAGTAAAAGCACTGAGTTTGCAGAATTTAACAGAGACAGTCTTACACAAAGATAATATTAAAGTAGTACCTCGAGGCTTAGACCTCCAGCATATTCCATATTCATCTGTAACAGCCACTCCATCACAAAATTCTCCCATTTCCTCTCCACTAACCCCACCTACTCCTCTTCCTAAATACAGCTTACGCAATATATATATATATATATATACATATATATATATATATATATATATATATATATATATATATATATATGTATATTCTAGGAATTGCACATACTTTCCCCATGTTATTGGAATTAAGTACATACATACATATACCAAAGGCTTTTTCCTCCTACATGGGGGGTAGCCACAAAGAAAAAGGCATAGAAACCACTCCCACCCATTCCATTTCCTATATATTCCACTCCCCTCCACCCTCCTCCCTCCCTCTTATCTTGGCACCTCCTGGATGACGTGTCATCCCTGCATCCTGTCCACTGCCCTGGGTCAGAAGCAGTGTCGCAAGACACAGCACATCCACAGCAAGGCCGCTTCATAAATTCGGCGACCCCCCCCTCTCCGTCCCCTCATGCAGAAAAGGAGAAGACGGGGAGAAATCCCTTCGGGCTGCGTCAATTTTTTCCATACATACTTCCCCCACCCACTCCCCCTCATGCATCATAGCATCATCTATACACAACCCCTCTCCATTCACCCCTATCTTCTGTCCCCTCCCGTCCTTCCTCTACAGACATTCCTCTCTTTTGTAATGCCCCTTTCACCCCATCCATCCATCTCATCCTAGGACGCCCCCTCATATTCACTCCTTCCACCTCTGCCTTCCATACTTCTTTTACTAATCTTTCTTCACTCATTCTTTCCATGTGTCCAAACCATCCTGATATCCTTTCATCAACCCTATCTCCCAGTTCCCTTTCCACCCCTGTTCTCCTCCTCACCTCCTCATTTCTTACTCTATCCAGCCTAGTAACCCCTATCATACTTCTCAGACATTTCATCTCAAACACATTCAAACTCCTTCTCTCTTCCTCTCTCATGTTCCATATTTCTGCCTCGTACAATGCTGTTGGTACAATCACTCCTTCATATAGAATTAAGTACATACATATACCAAGGCTTTTTCCCCCTTACAAGGGAGGTAGCCAAAAAGGGAAAGGCATAAAAACACTCCCACCCATTTCATCCCTACATACACTCCACACCCCTCCCACCCTCCCTCTCATCTGAGCACCTCCTGGATGACGGGTCATCCCTGCACCCTGCCCACTGCCCTGGGTCAGAAGCAGTGTCGCAAGACACAGCACATCCACAGCAAGGCCGCTTCATTCAATCGGCGATCCCCCCCTCTCCGTCCCCCCTTGCATATAAGGAGAGGACGGGAAGAAATCCCTTCGGGCTGCGTCAAAATTTACTCACACATACTACCCCACCCCCACCCCCCTGCCCATTCCTCCTCATGCAATCACAACATCATCCATATACAACCATTCTCCACTCACCTCTGTCTTCCGTCCTCTCCCTTCCTTCCTCAACAGACATTCCCCTCTTCCCCAAAGCCCCCTTCACCCCATCCATCCACCTCATCCTAGGACGTCCCCTCATGTTCACTCCCTCCACATCTGCCTTCCATACCTCTTTTACTACGAGAAAATCGCCGAGGGCAGCGACTGATAGCCGGACCAAGCACTGTTAGAAGAAGATGTATTATACTTCACAGGACGTCACAACTACACGTCTCAGGACGTCACACTACAAGAAGATAGATATCAAGCATACGACTTCGCCTATGTCGCAGCAGAAACACCAAGCGGCTGTTGAGCGTCAGGTCTAACTAGAACTCAACCAGAGGCCATATATCTGTACTTAGGCCGGACTGACCTTGACCCTTCGGACATCTAGTCCGCACGGCGATACGACCGTTAAAAAGATTACGTCCACAGAAGGAATTATCGTTATATTTTATTTATCACTAAGTATGATCAAAATATGCCATACCCTTTGTATGTATCTTAATTGTAAATGCTGTTATTTGATATTGATTGTATAACTCAACCATGTAAATACCTACGTTTGTCACATTGTAAATCATACTATACGACCAAAAATTGATGCAGTGGCAACGATCACAGCCATCGTGGTCAGTTGCTTTGCCTCCTAGCGCAGATCTCGACTGGCTCTGAACAAGACAAATAGGTACGATTTACTAGAGTATATCCGTAGAACTAACCGGCCTTTACTCGCTCCGCTACTCACATTGCCTCCAATATTTGCTTCGCTATTCAATCGGCTTCAAAGAGTGGATCCAACCTTTCCATGTATGTATGTATGTATGTATGTATGTATGTATGTATGTATGTATGTATGTATGTATGTATGTATGTATGTATGTATGTATGTATGTATGTATGTATGTATATATGTATGTATGTATGTATGTATGTATGTATGTATGTATGTATGTATGTATGTATGTATGTATGTATGTATGTATGTATTTGTTGCACATGCAGGCATGCTGGCTAGCACCAATGCATCCACTTGCACACAGATGAAGAGTTAGTGGTACTGATCCCGCGCAGGACCTCACTTCTCAGGTCAGGCAGGTTCAAAGAGCAGTTATCTCCGGATTACAAGCCAGCCACGATGCCGTTTCGACTCCAACGGTCGGCACATAATACCAGACATTGTAGTAGTAGTAATAGATATCTAAATAGTTATATGTCCACTTGGACATAGATTGTATACAGTATATTCCAATGCTAGGATTTAATGTATGTACTCTAGAAAGTATTTGAGCCTTAGCTCAACTCTAGTCAGGCCAAATTGGCTCCATGTAATTTAAATCATTATATGTATTTCCTTGTTGGCAACTCATCCGAGTTCCCCTATATAAGACCCAGTCATCAGGCCTGTAGGTGGGCCAGCCTGGACAATCACCAATAAAAAAATAAATAAATAAATAAATAAAGAAAAAAGGACCCAGCCAGCCGCTTTTTCTCAATCACGCTACCAAACAAAGAATGTTGTAAGTCATCAAAATCAAACCAACATTTCTCCTGGCGGCCACGACAAAAAAAAAATTCTGGTGGCAGCGGTGGGATCCAAGGAACATTTTTCTGGTGGACCACACTGGGATACGAGGAACAATTCAAGCATCATTCCAGAGTAGTGGATAAGAGTAATTACAACGGCGCCTGCAACGAGACAAAAGCCCATCCACTTCACTATGAACTCAACCCAGAGCAACCGGACAAAACCCCCTTCGCCATCACGCCGAACACTCCAACGCGGCCGGACAAAACCCCCCACCTGCCACATCGCCCAACACTAGCTACGTTCCAGGACGTTCCCAAGGCGAGCAACGGACACCACCGCACTACTCCACGGCTACACGCAACTTAGTCTCAACCCCACCACTACCACCGTCGGACAGAATCTATCAACTCGTCCAGCAACAGCGAACCAGCCGTAGACAACACAACCCCCAGGACCATCCCTGCCTCTGCGCCCAACTTCCAGCACTCTCGGACAAAATCCCACAACGAAGGACGCCGTCATTTTCCTCGACCCACCTATTACGCTCCACCTTCGCCCATCCAACTCTCCGACCCGCCAACACTCTAAGGAAGTAGCACTCCATCTACGAGTCCTCCACATATATCAAATATCTTTTTTGTAATATTCTCGCATTATTTGGGTACACATATTCATACTATTTCTTGTTCACAGCTCCATCATCGGCGTCTCCCACTACATCACCGCCCTCAGCATCATCGTTTTCGTGAACCAAACTCCACATTTTCAACTTTGGTAAGTAGTTACAATTCACCTTACGTTCACCAAGTGTTTCCTCAGTGTTTTAAGTGATTCAGTGTATGAACGCGGTCCAGAAACCCAACACGACACACGGCTATTACACACGCTATAGAACCAGCATCACCCACGAAAACATACTCACACTCATTTCACATGAGAACACGTTACATAAATTTAACGGTTTCAACGTCCCACTCCACACGCTTTTGGCTGACGTACAATCAGAAATAGATCGGACAGGCACAAAGGACGACAAGACTAAGATCGCTATCCTCAAATCGAGAATTGACCTCAATGGCACGGTTGCAGGAGACATCGTACAGAGTGACATTTTCCAAGAGACACAGACATACGACAAATTTCTCAAACAATTTCAAAAGTCTTTCGCCAAATTCAACCAACTCGGTTCCTTTTCACCACTCTACGCTCTAGCCAAGACATACAACACCGGACCGTACACAACAAAAACACGAGCGGTCAAAATAGCTAGTGATTTCAAAAGTGAAATCAGGGAAAGCCTCACCCACTCTCCTTAGGTAAAGGAGGGTAAGATCGACCTTTAACACCTTGTCTCCCTCCTCGCATACTTCCGTCAGCTCTCACAGCTCCACCCAGACACACTCCAAGCAGCTGGTAAATTCGCCTTTACACCAGGTACCACCATAGCAGAATTCTCTAGAAATTTTCCAGACACAGATCAGACACTCTCTTCTATCCACAACCAATCTCTTCCTCTCGCCCCTACTCACAACCTCACAGTAGCGCAGGTCAACACATCTCACGCCAAAACCAACAGATCGAGACAAATTTCACGCTCACGAACACGCTCGCGCCATCGATCACCCTTACGAACATCCTTCTTCTGCACTTACTGTAACAAACCCGGACACACCACGAACAGATGCTACTATAGATACCCAACACAGCCAACCCGTCACTGCAATTACCACTGTGCATGCTACCACTCCACTGAATTTTGTAGAGGTCTCCAAGCGAAAACACAGCAGAAACATGTTATACCACAACCCTCCCCTACCAGGAAAACACACCATAATACCTCAGCATGACTGCCAGACAGGAGCAACACACGCACCCACGCACAGGCTCAACCGTACAAGGATTTCCACCCACACACTCTCCCCGTACTTACCATGACCAACGCAGGAAATTCCTCACCTTCCATGGTTTTGAAGGCTAGTGCAAACGGCACCAAACTAAAAATATTCTTAGACATGGGCTCCCCAGTGAACATAATGTCCACATTCACCTTCGACACCCTACGCTTAAAAACTAAGAGTCACGATCCTAGAGACCCCTGATATTCACTTAGATAACGTCGATGATGTACCCTTCCCTATCCTTGGTAAATTCTCGTTAGACATTTCCCTCCACGCTCAAAGCCCACCCATTCCACTTGCAGTCTACATAGCCGACGTCTATTTCCCTGCCGACATCCTCATAGGCTTGACCTGTATGCAGCAGAACGACATTGTCATATACCCTGCCCAGCACGGCATCCTATATGCCAACTATTCATTCATGCCTTGAATCCCTCAAGTACATAAACTGTCAACAAAACACACGTGGCCAAACTAGAGTAGACAGACACAAAGCAAACAGACACGTGCTCACAAACTCATGTTCCACCACAGCACTCCACTTCTAACATGCCCACACCGAGTGACACATATCACACCCACAACAGACGTAAGAACGCAGCTCACATGTCAAAGTCGGCTAGACGCAACACAAAACACACCTTGCCCACCGAAAACACATCAGAGTCTAACACAGACACCTTACCTCTTATGCAAGAGTTCAACCTGCAAGCTGCCCTTGTCTTTCAAGTTGCATCTACTTTCACTTCCACTAATGCAGCTATCATCAGCCCAAAAACGCTGTTCCCTCATGAGTACACCAAGGAACACGTACGTGTTTTTCAAGCCCCAGATACCGATGTACTATGCATACCAGAGACATGCCGCGTAAGTGGTATATCCCTCCTTTCCACTATCAGTGCCACCTCTAAGAAAGGCCATACGTACATATTGATTGCAAATAATACAAATGCTCCCATCAATCTCACCATTGGCACCAACATTTGTGATTTCCTTGTATATCCAGCACGTATACAAATACTGAAAAATTAAACCCCTTCTCAAATATGCACAGTTACCTCCAACGTCCTCAAAGCTCAGGAGACGATTCAAGATTATAATTTCAATCCCGTAGATTTTTCTGGTGCTCAATCTGATTTACTCGCTCTCTGTAACAAATTCAGACATGCAATTGCGTTACCAGGTAAACCTCTTGGATTCACAAACCTCACTGAACACTATATACCCCTTCGGGAGAACGCAAAACCAATGTACATCCCTGCATTCAGACTCCCACACAGTAAACGAAACATTTTAGACGCTCGCATTGCGGATATGATCAAACAGGATATTATAGAGCCCAGCCTGTCGGAATGGAATTTCCCTCTTTTCGTTGTTCCCAAACACGACGGCTCATTCCGTCCAGTTGTTGATTTCAGGGAACTCAACAAACTCACTATACCCGAAAGATATCCATTCCCTCATCTCAACGATATTTTACACTCCATCGGTGAAAACAACACTGTCTTTACAACTCTCGACCTAATGTCGGGTTATTTCCAAATTCCCCTTGATGCACAGTCCAGACCTCTCACAGCTTTCAGCACAAACAATGGACACTATTAATTCAAAAGCCTTGCCATGGGACTTGTTTCAGCACCCGCTGTCTTCACTCGTCTCATATACACATTACTAGAAGGAATCATAGGACATTATTATAGCTTCCAAATCTATCAGTGAACATTTACACACGCTTGAAACTGTCCTCTCCCGGCTAGCAAAGGCAGGTCTTAAACTGAAGCTTAAGAAGTGTTCCTTCCTTCAGAAGGAAATACGCTTCCTAGGGCACGTCCTTAACTCACAAGGCATATTAACCTCGCAGGACAAGGTCAAGGCAGTCATAAAGTTTCCACGCCCTACTTCTCCTGATCACATCCGATCCTTCCTTGGTCTCTCAGGCTTTTACAGACGGTTTATCAAAGGATACGCTGGCATAGCAGCACCCTTAACCGCCTTACTTAAGAAAGACACTCCCTTTAATTGGACTCCAGACCAAGAGAAAGCCTTCAATGACTTAAAAACAGCCTTAACAACGGCACCTGTCCTAGCGTTCCCCGACCACAAGCTTCCATTCACACTCTACACAGACGCGTCCTACACAGGCATCGGCGCGGTGCTCATGCAACAACACGACTCAAAACTCAAGCCTATTGCTTATGCTAGCCGCACACTTAACAAACACGAACAAAATTACTCAGTCACCGAGATCGAAGCACTCAAACACATAAAAGAAATCATACTTGGCTATAAGATACATATACACACAGACCACCAACCAATTCTGCACCTTTTCAAAGGAAAAAATCTCACAGGAAAACTAGCACGTTGGTTCCTTACGATTCAAGAATTCATGCCCACCTTACCCAAGCGCGCATTGCCGCAGCGCAAAAGTCAGATCCTATTTGGAAACGCGTGATATATTTCCTCGTTTCAGGCGATACAACGAACACTGATGACTTCCCTCCAAACATTGAAAACTACACCATGATAGACGAAGTCCTGTATAACAAAACAACAGCTCGTAGTTCCTACCAAAGTCATTCCTGAAGTACTGAAGCTGGTACACGACTCACCTATTGCTGGTCACCCAGAAAAGGACAAGTGTCTCTCACAAGCCAGACTGAAATATTTCTGGCCCACTATGAGGAAAGATATCCACAATCATGTAGATTCTTGTCATTCATACGCGTCCCACAAAGGTCACATTAGGGGTCAAGCTCCAATTTCAACATAACCAGCCCCTTGCAAGCCCTTCTAGACCACTGCTATCGACCTTCTTAAATTGCCACGTACCGCTAGCGGAAACCAATACCTCTTTGTCTGTGAAGATTATTTCTCTCGATTCTCCATTCTCTCACCGCTGCAAGACAAGTCTGCACAACAAGTGGCACAGACACTGGTTGACAAGGACATATGGCCCTACACCACAAAAAAAAAAAAAAAAAAAAAAATATATATATATATATCTTAGACAACGGCACTGAATTCAACAATGACATACTCACAAACATTTGCAAAAATTTTAGCATCCAAAAATGTAACACCTTACCATAGCACCCTAGCTCCAACAGACTAGTGGAGCGTCAAAACAGGAAAATACTTAATGTTCTCAGACACCTTGCCTCAGACATACACTCATCTTGGGATGAACATGTACCAATGATCCAAGCCTCTATAGACTGTGCAATTAATAGGTCAATATCAGAGTCTCCACATTTTGTCCTTTTTGGTTCGGACAAAAAGCTCCCATATGATCTTTTCACTTCAGACTTAGCATCCAAAAATGTAACACCTTACCATACCACCCTAGCTCCAACGGACTAGTGGAGCGTCAAAACAGGAAAATACTTAATGTTCTCAGACACCTTGCCTTAGACATACACTCATCTTGGGATGAACATGTACCAATGATCCAAGCCTCTATGGACTGTGCAATTAATGGGTCAATATCAGAGTCTCCACATTTTGTCCTTTTTGGTTCGGACAAAAAGCTCCCATATGATCTTTTCACTTCAGACTTAGCATCCAAAAATGTAACACCTTACCATACCACCCTAGCTCCAACGGACTAGTGGAGCATCAAAACAGGAAAATACTTAATGTTCTCAGACACCTTGCCTTAGACATACACTCATCTTGGGATGAACATGTACCAATGATCCAAGCCTTTATGAACTGTGCAATTAATGGGTCAATATCAGAGTCTCCACATTTTGTCCTTTTTGGTTCGGACAAAAAGCTCCCATATGATCTTTTCACTTCAGACTTACCCCCATATATAATTTCAATGATTATGTTAAAGTAGAAATCCAGAATTTCAACACTCTCTTCAAGAGAATTCATGACTCCCTAAATATAGTAAAGATGGATATGACACGGCTCCATAATGCAGGAGCAAGGCATTGCAACATTGCAATCGGAGACATTGTGTACGAACAAAACCATACTCCAACATCAAAACTCTCTGAAAAGTTCACAGGACCATTTCGCGTTCTTGACATCCTACCAAATAATAAAATCAAAACCCTTTGCTTGCAACACTCTTCCTCGCAACATTCAGCAGAAAAGATCCTCCACATAGACAATTGTAAGATTGTTCCCCGAGGCCTCGACCTCGCACATATCCCCTCACCTGCTCCGGCACCCATTCCGGCTCAAGATTCTACCACCCCACCCACCCAAACTCCTACTCCTCTTCCCAGATACAGTCTAAGACAAAGACCAACCTTGCAGATCAGATCCTTGAGTGAACTGAATTGTATCTACTTTTTCATCATGTCATCATTGCATCTTCAGGTTTTCCATCTCTCTCATATGATACCCTTATAAAATTCACATATATGCGGCTCAAGATTCTACCACCCCACCCACCCAAACTCCTACTCCTCTTCCCAGATACAGTCTAAGACAAAGACCAACCTTGCAGATCAGATCCTTGGGTGAACTGAATTGTATCTACTTTTTCATCATGTCATCATTGCATCTTCATGTTTTCCATCTCTCTCATATGATACCCTTAAAAATTCCACATATACCATGTCTATGCCACTAATTTTACTTTTAAGGTGGTTACTTAAGCCCTATACGAACATTCCGGGTGAGGTCACCGGATGGCAGCTGGGCCGAGCATTCATGCTGCACGTGCAGGCATGCTGGCTAGCATCAATGCATCCACTTGCACACAGATGAAGAGTTAGTGGTACTGATCCCGAGCAGGACCTCACTTCTCAGGTCAAGCAGGGTCAAAGAGCAGTTATCTTCGGATTACCAGCCAGCCACGATGCTGTTTCGACTCCAACGGTCGACACATGATACCAGACATTGCAGTAGTAATAAATATTTAAATAGTTATATGTCCACTTGGACATTGATTGTATATATTTCAATGCTAGAATTTAATGTATGTAATCTAGAAAGTATTTGAGCCTTAGCTCAACTCTTGTCAGGTCAAATTGATTCATATAATAAAAATACATTATATGTATTTCCTTGTTGGCAACTCATCCGAGTTCCCCTATATAAGACCCAGTCATCAGGCCTATAAATCCCATCAGACGTAGGCAGCTATTGACAGCAGACAGTCGGTACTTGCACGAGCACAGTCACACTCGCTAGGGCTACTCTCTAGAGTTGACTATTTCTCTTAATCCAACTTTACATTGGATAGCTTTCTCCTTGGCAGTTAACACTGCCACTCACTTCTGGGCATTTCCCAGCTCTTTTACTCATTGTCATTTTCGTCTCTTCGTAGCTCTCCGGGATCCGCACGAGTCCTTGTTGGCTCGTGAGACTCCTCTGTCGTCCAGCCCGGCGAAATCTACCAAAATCTATGGTAGTTTAGAGTAGTGTAGACCCCGTACCCATTGGGCACACAGTGTGTTCTACGCGGCTATCACCAGTCGCCAAGGAACTGTGTGACCCTCATAGTATTTTATTCTTTAGCTCTGCTGAGCACATTTTTTTGTGTACCAGGAGGCTTGTCCCCCCACCCAGACGAGCAGGATGGAGTCTTCAACTCCATCTCTGCAAACTAGGAAAACCTCTCCTGACGACCCTAATATCGACCCGGACAACGCTAGACACGTTTTTCTCCATTCCGACCAAACCCGCTTAGCTGACCTCAACCCTTTTATTCTAAAGAAATGTCTGTCTCAATTCACTGATGATATAACCCAAGTTAAAAAACTTAGAAGCGGAGACCTCCAAGTCACCACCAACTCTGGGAAAGCTACACGCGACTTGCTCAATGCCAAAAAGTTTCATTTCTTTGATGTTGTTGCGTCCCTCCCTAGGTCACTCAACTCCTGCAGAGGAGTAATCCTCACATTTGATGACCATGGACGAATGTGACATCCTCGAAGAAATGAAATCCGAAGGCATTCTAGATGTTAAATTTATAACGCGACTGGACCGGGAAAAGAACATGCGAGTGAACACGCCCCTCATCATCCTCACGTTCAATTCAACAACCCTCCCTGACCACGTCAAAATTGGATACATTCATGTCCCAACACGACCATATGTTCCCAACCCCTTGCGCTGTAACAAATGCTTTAAATATGGTCACCTTGCCAAATTCTGCAGTAAACAAACGATCGTGTGCGGTAAGTGTGCAGGCGAACATCCTACGGATGCTTGCTCTGCAAATGTGTTTCAATGTGTAAACTGCCCCTCCAATAACAACCATGCATCCACCTCCCGAGACTGTCCCACCTTCAAATTAGAAAAACAAATCTGTACAGAGAAAGCAACATGTGGCATATCCTTCTACGAAGCACGGAAGCGTGTGATGGAAAGACTAGTTACCCCAACTAGTCCCTCCGGAGTAACTTCCTATGCTTCGGCTGTAAAGAAAACATACAGAACCATTGAAACGCAAACTGAGAGCAAGCACCCCAATAAGGACAAAGATCTCCGCCCAACTACCAAACAAATACACTCGCACCTTCCTTCCCCGGCCATCCCAGAGTGTGCCTACATGTATGGAAGAGGATGTTCACATGGAGACCTCCGGTTCCTATAAGCGACTATTAAGTCCTATTTCTAGCCCAGAACGAGCATCGGGGGCTAAACACATATCTACCACTAAGGCCAAGAAAGGAAGAAACCGAAGCAAATAAATAAAACAAATTTAAAAAATAATGATAAAATAAAAAAGTAAATAAATAAATAAAAATAAAAATGAAAATAATCCAGTGGAATTGCCGAGGTGTTAGAAGTAAATTAAATGACCTAGTTATTTTCAACTCCCTAATCAACCCCTCAGTCATATGTCTACAGGAAACGTTCCTAAAGCCCAGTGTTGAATTCCAACTCAAAAACTTTACCATCTATAGGAAGGACAGGTTAGTGCCTGGAGGGGGGGTCGCAGTTGTACCCAGCGACTGCCTTCCCCAAAATGGAATTACTACTAACCACAACCTTGGAAGTAGTCGCCATCAAAACCAAACTGCACAACAAACTTGCAACCATTTGCTCCATATATTTACCACCCGACCAACTATTACCACTAGAGGAGGTAAACAACTTAATAAAACAACTGCTCCACACATAAACTCATAGTGGGAGACTTCAACTCCCACCATCACACGTGGGGTAGCGACAGAATATCTGCTCGAGGGGAGCAGATGGAAGAAGTCCTCAACACCAACAACCTGGTTCTCCTAAACACTGGCAGTCCCACTCGTGTACACGATACTAAGGGTTCCTTTACATGCATTAATTCATCCATATCCCCTACGTTGTCTGACATCATACAATGGACTACGCATGACGACACCATGCTCAGCGATAATTTTCCAGTAATCCTAAAAATAGGGGGTGACCACGCTACGGCTGCTCCAGCCTACGGAGACAACCCACCCCCTCCTTGTCCCAAATTCAACATGACAAAAACCAACTGGGAAATGTATCGCAGAACTACCAACGTCAACATCACAGGGGATAATATGGATGACAAAATATTAAATTTAACAATATCAATCTTGAATTCAGCGAATAAGCATATACCAAAAACCTCGGTATTTTACAAGCATAGAGTTCCTTGGTGGACATCAGACTGCAGAAAAGCACTTTGCAAGCGGAATAGGGCTTACCGTACTTTTAAAAATAACCCGATTTCACCCAACATAATTACTTTTAAAAAGGCGCAAGCAGAGGCCCATAAAACCATCAAACAGGCCAAACGAAAGTCTTGGCATGACTACATCTCAACAATAAACATGCATACCCCTCTAACACAGATCTGGTCAACCGTCCGAAGAATCGACGGCAAATACACACCAACCATAAAGACCTTGACCCTAGGAAACACGTTTGTAGATACGCCCACCGATATCGCAAACACAATAGCAGACACATTTACACAAACAAGCAACACGGATAACTATTCTCCAACCTTCTTACAACATAAATAAAGACGGGAAGCAGAACCACTGATCTTCCATACACAGACACAGACACGATTACAACACTCCCTTCCAACTACACGAACTTGAACAAGCCTTAAGCTCGTGCAGAGGAACCTCTGCTGGCCCAGATGGGATTAGGTATGAGATACTGCAACATTTAAATTCAATCTCACTCAAAAAATTACTAGAATTATACAACGAAATTTGGATTAATCACGAATTCCCAAAAACATGGAAACATGCCAACGTCATACTATTCTCAAAAAAGGGAAGGACCCAAAGAATCCTTCCTCTTATCGCCCTATAGCGCTTACCAACTGCTTATGCAAAGTATTAGAACGTATGGCCAATAACAGATTAAAATTCATTCTCGAATCACAAAATTTAATAGTTCCTGCCCAATGTGGTTTCAGGAAAAATAGAAGTGGTCTCGACCATTTGGTCAACTTAGAACACGACATCCTCTCAAGTTTCAAGAGGAAAGACTACATAGTAGTTTGCTTTTTAGATTTAGAAAGATCCTACGACATGGCATGGCGACGTGGTATCCTCGAAAAATTCTATGCGCTTGGCCTTAGAGGGAATCTCCCTATTTTTATTCAAAATTTCTTAAAAGAACGAATATTTTCAGTTAGAAATCAAGGTCACTTTTCATCAGTACGCACACAAAAAAATGGCGTACCAAAGGGAAGTGTGTTAACACCCACAATATTCACGTTACTTATAAACGATACTCTACCTGCTCCACCTCGGAACCTTAAATACTCATTATACGCTGACGACGTCGGAATCTGGCATTCCTCATTGAACGCCAGTTTTTCCGGCTCTCGCGTGCAACTTGTCCTGGAATCGCTACAGGAATGGTCTGACAAATGGGGATTTAAGTTTTCGGAAGTAAAGTCAACAGTGGTTGTATTTTCACGCAGAGCCCAGGCAGAAATAAATCTGCAATTACATGGTAATCCCATTACATTACAAAACTCGACCTTTTTTTTTTGGCCTGAAACTGGACTCCAGGCTAAACTGGAATGCCCATGTAAAATATCTAGTTGATACATGCAACAAGAGAATTAATTTGCTACAGAAACTAACGGGCACAAATTGGGGAGCAGATAGGAAATCCTTGCTAATAATTTATGAGTTCCTAATTAGACTATGGGTGTCAGATTTATGGTTCGGCAACACCAACCACCGTACAACCCCTGAACATCATCCAAAACAAAGGCCTACGAATAGCACTTGGAGCATTACGCTGCACAAGAATCGAGAGGCTGGAAGTTGAAGCAAATGTCCCCCTTACCCTCCACTACAGGCGCGAACTCTTAACACTCCGATACTCCGCCAAAGTGCTTCCTAACCCTCGATATCCCTCCACTTTACCAACTCGAAGATAACCTATAAACCACCGTGGGAAAAGATCACGCTGAAGGTTAATACCAACGAAGACCTCCAGAAGAAATCGTCTTCCATAGAAGAGCTTCGACAGAAGACACTAGAAGCCATCAACGAGTACACTGGTCACTGGGCACTGTACACGGATGGCTCCAAGTGTGGCCATAAAACGGGGTCAGGGTTATACAGCACCACAACCCAGATGATGTTCCGATTGCCGGGCCATGCGAACATTTATATCACCGAACTCTTTGGTATATACAAAGCGATAGAAAGTGCTCAATCTGACACACATAGTAACTCTGTCATATACTCAGACACCTTAAGTGCATTAAAGTCAATTAAGTCAGGTAACCATAGGGGAATTTTCTCCTGGACAAAATCATCAGCATACTGTCGACGACCAACAAGTCCATTACTCTCTCTTGGGTTCCCAGCCACATTGGGATCTCCGGGAACGAGAAAGCAGACACTCTGGCCAAATCTGCCTTAGAAAAAGACTCTATAACAAACACACCCCTGCACACAGGAACTTTTAACTCTATCGTAAGAAAACAATTACACGCCCACTGGCAACACCAGTGGGACAATCTTCACATCACACACAAACAAAAGGAGCACATAACAGACTGGTCGACATCATACCGAAACAATAGACGCGAGGAAATCGCCATAGCAAGGCTGAGGATGAATTCAACCTCCCTCACCCATCTAGATCCATATATAAATGGCGTATGTCCCCCACCAATGCAACACCTGCAACACTATACTATCCATAAGACATGCTCATACACCGCACAAAATATAACACACCGCGCCAAGCGCTTATACAACATTGCAGACACAACAAAATTCATTTAAACACTACAAATCTCCTGACCAATGACCGTTTACTTATTGACAAAGTAGTATCCTATTTGCACACAACAGGACGATTGTGGAAATTGTAATGGTAGAAAAAAAAAAGGATCGCAGGCTCACACCAGGCTTAATGACCCCATTATGGGTCGATAGCCTTAAAGATGAAAAAAAAAAAAAAAAATGTAGATGGGCCAGCCTGGACAATCACCAATAAAGAAAAGGGCCCAGCCAGCCGCTTTTTCTCAACCACGCTACCAAACAAAGAATGTTGTAAGCCGTCAAAATCAAACCAACATTTCTCCTGGCGGCCACGGCAACATATGTATGTATGTTTGTATGTATGTATGTATGTATGTATGTATGTATGTATGTATGTATGTATGTATGTATGTATGTATGTATGTATGTATGTATGTATGTATGTATGTATGTATGTATGTATGTATGTATGTATGTATGTATTTATGTAAGTATAAATGTATGTATGTATGTATGTATGTATGTATGTATGTATGTATGTATGTATGTATGTATGTATGTATGTATGTATGTATGTATGTATGTATGTATGTATGCAAGTATATATGTGTGTATGTGCGTATGTATGTATTTTGTTGAGACATTCTGACAGGTTGACGTAAGTGGAGTAGGAAACACATGAGTTTTAGTCTGAGTTTATTCCTGACTAGTTTCGCAGATATGCTTTTGAAAAAAAAACATATTTATGTATGTATATATTTATGTATGTATGTATGTATGTATGTATATATGTATGTATGTATATATGTATATATGTATGTATGTATGTATGTATGTATGTATGTATGTATGTATGTATGTATGTATGTATGTATGTATGTATTTATGTATGTATGTATGTATGTATGTATGTATGTATGTATGTATGTATGTATGTATGTATGTATGTATGTATGTATGTATGTATGTATGTGTGTATGTATGTATATATGTATGTATGTATGAGTATGTATGTATGTATGTATGTATGTATGTATGTATGTATGTATGTATGTATGTATGCATGCATACATGCATACATGCATGCATACATGCATGCACACATGCATGCATGTATGTATGTATGTATGTATGTATGTATGTATGTATGTATGTATGTATGTATGTATGTATGTATGTATGTATGTATGCATGTATGTATGTTTGTAAGCATGTAAGTATGAATGTATGTATGTATGCGTATATGTTTATATATACGTATATTTGTATACATGTAGGTATATACTGTATGTAATTTCTCCTCTTCAAATCATATTATAAATGTTCTTTTATATTCATTTCCAGTCTGTATTATTGAATGGGAGATGGACCGTGGTTAGAAAGGAAAGACAGAAAGGAGAGACGAAATTGTGTCCAATGGCACGAGGGAGTCGTTTCACATCCGATGACGGAAGGAAGAGACGCTTGTTCAGATCGGGTGAAGGAACCCCGCCTTCCGGTGCGTTTACTGTTGTCTGAATCTTTGCAAGCCTGCTGGATAAAAGCCAGACATTTTCCGTAATATTGACACCAAAAAGGCATTGAAAGTAAGGAATAAATTTGATAGATTTTCTCTGTAGTTTGCAACTACAACACACCTCATTAAAGTGAAAATAATCGAATATTGAAAAAAGAGTGAATGTATTGCATAATATTTGTTGATCGAGTTGGTAACTACAGTTTGGGGGCCATTTTACAACTGATCAAACTAGGTGGGATTTATGGCGGACA
>NC_134816.1:1406181-1413681 GCF_046742065.1 Oratosquilla oratoria | reverse complement strand
TAAAATGCTGATAACATCATGTAACACCTTTTAGTTCTCCGGTTCTAAGTGTCATTTCATGGTCTGTTATATCCCATTATTATAAAAAAATATATATATATATAAATTATTCAATTAGAAGTTTGTGTTTGTGTTCAGGAGTTTGGTAATTATAAATTTTAAAATGATCAAGATTTTTTAAATTTATCATTTCTACACACGGTCGCAGGACCCACTGCTAACTGGCACGTCCCTGATGGCAAACAGGGAAATTCCTCATAGATATATGGGGTACCGTCATAATGACGGCGTGGACCATTGGGCACACTATAGATATAGGGCTTCACCGAATATAATGAATAAGATGACATCAGAGAAATATCTCACCAGAAACCAGTTGGTAAGGAGGTGAGATTACTGCCAACCCTCCTTCATAGCCAACATGAATATGGATAGTACAATCAAAACAAAACCGGGCGTTCCTGTTTGATCATCGTCTCCTAAAGGTCCAACCGCAGTGTGCCACCGAATGTGAGTAAGCACTGTCCAAGCAGATCCAAGTCTTGGACATTTAACAACATGAAGAAAATGAGGATCTATACTTACAACGTAAGAAGTCTCTCAGAAGACCACAGAGTTTAATGGAAGAATTAGACAGCATCAAGTGGGACATCGTAGGACTGAGCGAAGTCCGAAGAATAAAAGAAAAGCTGATACAATTACAAGATGGTCACCACCTGTTCTACTATAGAGGTAAGGACAAAGAAAGATCTAGTGGAGTAGGATTCTTGATCAACCGAGAGGTTGCTGGTAACGTAGTCAAAATCAGTAGTTTATCGGATAGGGTAGCTTGGATTATGATTACGCTGTGTAAAAGTTACATTCTAAAAATAGTTCAGGTTTATGCACCAACTTCACAAAGTTCAGACGAGGAAATTGAGTCCTTCTATGGTGATTTAAGTCAAGTAATGGATCAAGAAAAAAAGAAGTACATTTTGGTAATAGGAGATTTTAATGCTAAAGTAGGGAAGAAGATGGGAGATGAGACGTGCATTGGGAAGTGTGGAGTAGGTGAAAGAAATGACAGAGGCGAGATGTTAGTAAATTTTTGCAGAGAACTACAATATGAGGATAATGAACACTTTCTTTCAAAATCTTGTAGGTCGTAAATGGATGTGGAGAAGTTCAAATGGAACAACAAAGAACGAAATAGACTTCATATTAGGAGATGAGAGCAAAAGCGTTAGCAATGTTACGGTAATAGATAAAGTCAACGTAGGTAGTGACCATAGAATTGTAGGTTGCACAGCTAAATTCAGTTTCAGAGCCGAGAGAAAGAAACTAGTTTTGAAAAAGAAAATAAGCCTTGCAAAGGTTAAGGATAATAATAAGAAATTTCAGTTAGAAACTAAAAATAGATTCGAAGCTCTAAGAACCAACGAGGACAGCGTGGAAGATATTAATTTGAATTTAGTGAATATCATTAAGGAATCAACAGAGAAAGTAGGAAGCACAAAAAACAGTAGAAAAAGGAAATACTCCAAAGCTACAAATGACCTAATTAAAAGAAGAAGGACCATGCAGATTAAAAGCAGGAGAAACGAAATAGAAAAAGTAGAACTAAACAAGCTTATCAACAAAAGACAGAGATTAAAGAAAAGATAGAGAAACATGGATGAAATAGAGGAAACTATATGGAAAGGTAAAAGTATTAAAGTGACCGAGCGCAGACATGCTTTAGGAAGACAGGAAATGATATGTTTGAAAGATAGATAAGGAGAAATAATTAAATGTAGAGACAAAATGGTAAAAATAGTAGAAGAATTTTACCAAGAGCTTTACTCGTCGAAGACCGTAGTTGAGTCAGTAAATTCATGTGTAGACGTTAGTAGTGTACCAGAGATTACAAAGGAAGAAGTAGAATTTGCTCTAAAAACTATGAAACGTGGAAAAGCACCAGGGGAAGATGGTATATCAATAGATATGTTGAAAGACCCAGGTAAAATAGTTCATATTAAATTAGCTCAGTTGTACACCCAGTGCTTACGTCAAGAAAGCGTTCCTGATGCTTGGTGCAATGCTATAGTGATTTTGCTTCCTAAAAAAGGAGACCAGAAGGACCTTAGTAACTATCGACCGATTAACTTGCTATCAAACGTATATAAAGTATTATCCAAGATCCTTACTAATAGACTAAATCAAGTTTTAGATGGAAACCAACGGAGAGAAGAGGCAGGCTTTAGAAGCGGATATTCAACTCTAGACCATTTGCTGGCGATAAACCAACTAATCGAGAAAACGACAGAATACAATATAACCTCTGTGTTTAGCTTTTGTAGATTACGAGAAGGCATTTGACTCGGTAGAACAAATAGCAATACTAAGCTCGCTACGCAAACAGGGTACAAACGAACAGATCATAAGAGTTTTAGGAAATATTTATGCGAAAGGTACCGCATATTATTTGACTACATAAAGATACAGAAAAGATCAAGATCTAGAAAGGAGTACGGCAAGGCGATACAAATTCACCCAAACTATTTACAGCTTGTTTAGAAGATATTTTCAGAAGGTTGAGTTGGGAAAAGAAAGGCTCGAAGATTAATGGCGAATATTTGAACCACCTAATATTTGCGGATGACATTATTCTTATTTTAGAAAGTGCAGAAGACTTGCAAGATATGCTGAGCGATCTAAACAAGGAAAGTCTCAAAGTAAGTTTAAAAACGAATAAGAGCAAAACCAAAGTAATGTTCAACACGAAGGTTCAAAGCAAAGAGCTTGTAATTGATGATGAGAATCTTGAGGAAGTTCAAAAGTATAATTATATAGGCCAGATGGTGAAAGTGACGAAACATCATGATAATGAAATAAAAAGACACTGTAATAGGCCGGTAGATAGAGGTAGACATTTAGGTAGGTGAAAAATGTAAATTTTATATTAGGCTGTTATGATACAATGGCCGACTGCAAGTTGCAGAATTGTAGAGAGTTGCATATTCCAGCTTACCGTCTGATATTTGTAAATATAGATTAGGATATCGAGAGGTGCTGATGTGACTGAATGTAAACACAGAGCTCGTTCTGCTTGCGACAAATTGCTTGCGTAAACAAGAATTCTAGTGACAGTATAACAGTCTTTCTGATTGGAGAAAAGGGTGGAGGAGGAGAAAAATTATTGGTGCATGGAGGTA
The DNA here is from genome assembly GCF_046742065.1 of Oratosquilla oratoria. Classification (NCBI taxonomy): domain Eukaryota; kingdom Metazoa; phylum Arthropoda; class Malacostraca; order Stomatopoda; family Squillidae; genus Oratosquilla; species Oratosquilla oratoria. Next base: position 1,410,508 of record NC_134816.1, on the reverse strand, counting down.
AAGTCACGCCCTAAAAGGGTGGCACTTATTTGTAACGTTCAAAGTTATTGGATGAATTAAATAGTGACGTCGGAGCAGAGGCGGCTTGGTGGGATGTAAGAGGATCCCTGGGGGAGTCCCTTGGTGTAATTGGAAGAACCAAGTGTATTATTTAGAAGAAAATAAGACGAGAAAACTATACCTCCATTTTAATTCAACCCATCAAGAAACTTAACTCTGATTATAGAAGATTTGGTGGAAACATACAAGTGAAGGAGAAGGCATGGGACCTACGGAATAATAACACAAGTGACTAAGTGTTAGTGGCAGCGAAGCTAACACACGCATTACAATTGGTTGGAAAGTGTTTGGTAAGTATAATGAAATCCTGAGAGACTCTCTACCTTTATGTTTGAAATAGCATTCTACCAGCAATAATTTACGGGTGTGAGACTTGGAAGCTGACGAGGGCGATGGAAACAAAGCTAGGAACTGCACAGAGGAGAATGGAGAGATCAATGATGGGAATAACACTGAGAGACTGAAAGAGAGCAAGTTGGGTGAGAGAGCAGACTAGAGTGAAAGATATTGTAGAGGCAGTAAAAGAGAGGAAGTAGAATTGGGCAGGTAAGTTGGTGCGAACGACTGATGAGCGATGGAGTGGACGCCGCGATGGAGTGGACCCCGCGAGATAGGAAGCGTGGAAGAGGGAGACCAGATGGAGAGACGAGGTCGAGAAGTTTGTAGGAGTGACGTGGCAGAGGATGGCGCGGTCGTGTGAGTCATGGAATGCTATGAAGGAGGCCTTTGTTCAGCAGTGGGCTCAGGATGGCTGATTCGATTGATAATTAAGTCAACAGAATAAGTAATTATTTTATGACACAAACTTATTAAAAACAAACAAGTAAAAACAAATAACAGCTATAAAGCAACTTAAACATGTCAGAGATGACTGGATTCCCTGGACTTACATTTGTGTCCAGGTCGTACTCCCTCACCTGCCCCCAGATATAGTCCTCCATAAATTTCTCACTGTAGTGGCTCTGGTACCTTCATTCTATCTCCTTCACATCTTGGTGGAATCGCTCGCCTTGTTCCTCTGAGTAGGTGCCCATATTGTCCTTGAATTTGTCCAGGTGAGCGTCCAGCATATGATATTTAAGGGACATCCTGTATCCCATGGCGCCAAAAGCCTTTACCAGATCCTGCTACAGCTGCTGGTAGTTTTCAGTTCTCTGTTTGCTCAGGAAGCCCTTGCCAACTGTTATGAAACAGTTCCATGCTGTTCTTTCAATCCTACTGGACTTATTATAGAACTCGATAGATTTAAGCGCCTTCTTTATCCGAGGTCTACCTTTGATTTTGTAGATTTAAGCGCCTTCTTTATCTGAGGTCCACCTTTGATTTAGGCCTCAGATAACATGGGGAAGAACTTAAGAAGGTGCTTAAAAGCGGCTGATTCCTGGTTGAGATCCTTCACGAACTGCTTCCCCAAACTTATTGTGCAATGGGGGCATGAGCACAATCCTGGGATCAGCCAGTGGCTCCCACATGATGTTCCGGGTCCCAACTACAAATTCCGTTCGCTGCTCCCAGTTCTTCCTGCTGTAGTGGACGGAGGTGGCTCTGCTGTCCTAAAGGCAGAGGAAGCATTGGAATTTGATAAAGCCTCCCTGGAAACAAAGCAGGAAAGCTACCATCTTATAGTCTCCAATGATTTCCCAATCGTACTGGTTGTATTACAGAGCTTCCAGGACTTTCACACTGTAGTAGTCTTCCTTCAGGCAGACTGAATGGGTTAAGGGCAGCGTCAGGAGCTTCTTTCCATTGTGGAGAAAGACAGACTTCAAACTTCTCTGACTTGGAACCTGCACCTCCTCCTTGGCCACGTTCCACCGTTTCATCCTGCCAATTCCTCAGCATATATCTTCTCTTTATCAAAATACTTGTCTTAGACTTCACTTGGAGCAGGTGGTACTAAGACGGAATATTTAGATTAGTGAGGAATTGGAGCAATTGATGATGGGAGATCTGGGTAATGCACAGCATCAGCATTCCTTCCTTTCTGCCGCTTACTAACATCCACCATGAAAAAAAAAAAAATAGTTTGTGGAGTGGTCTGATGGCTCTAGCCAGACCCGTGGGTTGGAGAATTTCAGAGACCGTTAATCACCTCGCAGCCACCTATCCAGCGTCTTCTTACAGTGCTTACAACTATAATGAGGGGCCTAGGGCTTGTCCTGGTCCCAAACTGTCATCCCGAAGTACTTCTGGTAGGTTTCACAAACCTTCACCTACGTTTCCAAGGAGATTTTTTTGCCTCTCTTTTTTATATAATTGCTGTATATAAAACAGGAGTCAGGGGGGTGCCGGCAGCCTTTTGAAGCTATCTGAAAATATAGAAATATATGCAATAAGAAAATATGGATCTTATAGATATAAGAGTATAAATTATAAACATGTTAAATGAGCATATATACATGCATACATACATACATACATGCATACATATATACATACATACATACATACATACATACATACATACATACATACATACATACATACATACATACATACATACATACATACATACATACATACATACATACATACATACATACATACATACATGCATGCAATACATACATACATACATACACATACATACATACATACATACATACATACATACATACATACATACATACATACATACATACATACATACATACATACATACATACATAAATACATACATACGTACATACATACATACATATATACATACATACATACATATGCAAAAAGGCTTTTGCCCCTTTACACGAGAGGTAGCCAAAAAGCAAAGGCAAAGAAACCACTCCCACCCATTCCATCCCCTACATAGTCCACTCCCCTCTACCCTCTTCCCTCCTTCTTATCTTGGCACCTCCTGGATAACGGGTCATCCCTGCTTCTTGTTCACTGCCCTGGGTCAGAAGCAGTGTCGCAAGACAGCACATCCACAGCAAGGCAGATTAATTAAATCGGCGACCTCCCCCCCCTTTCCGTCCCCTCATGAGAAACCCCTTCGGGCTGCGTCAATTTATTTCTCATACATACTCTCTCACCCCTCATCCCCCACCAACACCCCCTCATGCATCACAGCATCATCCATACACAACCATTCTCCATTCACCCCTATCTTCTGTCCTCTCCCGTCCTTCCTCAAAAGACATTCCCCTCTTTCCCAATGGCCTTTTTACCCCATCCATCCATCCATCTCATCCTAGGTCGCCCCCTCATGTTCACTCCCTACCTCTGCCTTTCACAACTATTTTACTAATCTTTCTTCACTCATTCTTTCCATGTGCCCAAGTCATCCCAATACTCTTTCATCAACCCTATCTCCCAACTCCCTTTCCATCCCTGTTCTCCTCCTCATCTCCTCATTTCTCACTCTAGCCTAGTAACCCCTATCATACTTCTCAGGCATTCAAACTCCTTCTCTCCTCTCTTATGTTCCATGTTTCTGCCTCCTACAGTGCTGTTGGTATAATCACTCCTTCATTCATGTATAAAATAAGTAGAATAATTTAGGCTATAGTCACCAAATTTTGTAAAAACTAATTTAGTACCAAATTGCACCAATTCCACTCGAAAATTTGACATAAATTGCTTTTACTGCAATTCTAAAATTGCATTGGGTTAAATGCTGCTGGCTAGCCTAGAATTTTTTCAAACCCAGACTTATAATTGTTTAATATATTTATCTATCTATTTTTCTATATATATGGGACCCGAGTAACATAAAAGAATTATTACTTGCTAGGATTTTTTTTTTCTTTTTTTTTTTCTTTTTTTTTTTTGCCTACTCGACGCCGTATGGAATGACTACAGCACTGGGAATAACCTATTTATAGAAACTTCTGCCGTGGTGGAAGAAGACTTCACTCCTGGAGGTGCAAGCACTCCATCCCTTGACTCGCCGTATGGCAACACCATCCAGGTAGTTGTGGTTGACAACTGTTCAGTTTTTGTTCGAGGTTAGTGTGTTCCACCGACGACTACATTAGTTTCAAGAGCTTCATTTTGTAATCGAAATCATATAGCAATTCAACTTTTAATAAGCCCAAGAGTCTGTGTTTTGTTTGTGTATAGGTGGTGCGAATTCAATTATGACTTGGAAATTTTGAGTGGTTGGTGAATGGGGAAGGGGATGGGGAGGTGGCTACGGAGACCACCAATGACTGCTGAGAATGCGCAGCAGCGCAGTGTGAAGCTTGTAGTGCGGGAGGTAGGAGGGACGCCCGTTCAGTGACGAAACATTTCTGTATATATAATTATCCCTCCACCCGCCCCGTTC
>NC_134816.1:1378681-1398681 GCF_046742065.1 Oratosquilla oratoria | reverse complement strand
GGTGGACATACTTTACTTACGTGAAGTGATATAAGGAATGCGTCACGTGAGTGACAGGACTAGTCCAACCTCTTTCAGACAAGCCAGTCATGACCTGCAGGTGTTTAGGTCATCATCCCTCAGGACTGGTGTCACACTTGAGGAGTCGTGTGATTTTTCTAGGTGTGATGTTATTTCTTTTGAGTGATGTTGTACCTCGGATGTTAAGTTTTATCTTAAGTATGATCTTATTACTTGTTAGTGACTTTGCCTTTTAGGCGTAATTTACCGTTACGCCTCAAATGTAACGTCAGGTCAAGTCTCAGATGTGGCATCATCTTTTAAGTGTGACATCATGTCTTAGGTGTGGCGTTCATGGATCTTATTCCTGAGATGGATTGTCATTCTTCACGTAACATTACACTTCAGGTTTGCCCTTAAATGTCAGGTGCTCAGTTATCACACTTAGAATGGTATCACGAATGCCCAGCACATCTGTTCAGTAAAATTGCGGTCAAAATATTTGAACAACCCATCTGTTGTCGCTATGCGGATTTAGCGTTTGATACTGAATGTACGATATATTTTTCTATACAAAAATCTATTTGATGATTACTTTATGAAATATTTATATAATAACATCCTTAGGATACTTTAAGACTTTTGCTCATGATTATGAAATGACCAAAGAAGTGTCACATCACAAGTGTCATTCGTGGCGCATTTCCTCGTGACTTTTGTGTAAGAAAATCCCAGTGGGTTTACATGAAACTCCGGATAACTGTAGACTGTTTTATTCAGATAAGGATAAGTTATTCTTGTTCACAAGGAGCCAAAGGTCAGTCTTCTCACTCGAGGACAGTTATCTTATCCAAGGACAAGGTCCTCTCACCAGAGGTTGAGATTTTCATGTTCAGGAACAAAATTGAGGATGAAGTAATTTTATTAGTTACAAAAAAGGATTACAAAGGCGGAGCATGCCGACAGGAGACCTTTTGGTCCATATCTAGGTCGGATGCGAGAAAAAAAATCATAATAAAATAAATAAAAAGTATAATAATGTAAATAACAAATAAAATACATAAATAAATGCATAAGTATAGTTAAATAAAAAACACAGGTAAATAGTAAATAATAATAAATTGACATATAACTAATAATAAATGAAAACCAGACAGACAAATGATAACAAAACAAAAACAAATAATATAAAATAAATTATAATCATTACAGCATCTTGCTTAGGTGTTTATCTAAATGATTCTTAAAGCTTCGAACTGAACTACATTGCACTACCTGTGCAGGAAGTTTATTCCATTCATTAACTACACGGTTGGCAAAGTTGTTTCTACCTACTTCCAAATTGAATCTATTTCCGGACAGTTTGAGACCATTGTTTCTTGTCTGATTCTCATTCAATGTGAAAATTTGGTCACTTTTGATGTTGTCAATTCCCTTTAAAATCTTAAAGACCTGTATCAAGTCACCTCTGAGTCTACGCTTTTTTAGGGAAAACAGATTCATATGTTTTAGTCGATTTTCGTATGATTTATTTTTGATATTTGGAATCAGTTTTGTGGCTCGCCGTTGTACTTTTTTCCAGTCTGTCAATGTCTTTAATGAGATTCGGTGACCATACGGAAACAGCATATTCCAAATGTGGACGAACTAACGATTTATATAGCTTGTTAATGAGTGATGGACTTTTGAAATCAAAAGATCGCGCAATGAGTCCTAGAATCTTATTTGCTTTCTCAGAGGCTGAAATACACTGCTTGGATGATTTGAGGTCGTTACTGATAATTACGCCGATTTTTTTTTTCACTATCCACTTTTGTTAACGAATTTCCAAATAACTTATAATCGTACTTACTGTTATTTTTACCTATGTGCATTACCTTGCATTTACTTGTGTTAAATTTCATTAGCCACTATTCAGACCATTGCTGTAATTCATCTAAATCTTCTTGAATATCTAATTGGTTTGAGTGATCATTTGCCACTCCGCACAGTTTTGTATCATCAGAAAATTTAGAAATAGTAGATTTTAAGTTCATGGTCTATATCATTTATATATACTATGAATAGAAGTGGCCCAAGAACGGAACCCTGAGGAACTCCACTTGTAACATTTTTCCATCTAGAAGTTTTTCCATTTAAAACAACTCTGTTTTCGACCACTCAACCAAATACTAGTCTAACCTAATAGGCTACCACTTATTCCGTGTAAGGCTAATTTAGTAAGTAGTCTTTCGTGTGGGACGGTATCAAAATCTTTTGCAAAGTCTAGATATATTAAATCTATATTGTTTCTTTTGTCATAATTGGAGATAACTGTGTTGTAGAATTCGAGTAAGTTAGTCACGCAAGAACGTTTCCGTCTGAAACCATGCTGGCTATCATTTATCAAACGGTTACTTTGTAAATGATGTTCGATAGCATCTCTGATGATAGTTTCCATTATTTTTCCTACGATTGAAGTCAAACTTATAGGCCTATAGTTATTTGGCTTCTTTTTGTCACCTTTTTTGAATATGGGAGTAACGTTAGCTAGCTTCCATTCTCTTGCGACATCTTCGGATATGATGGATTTCTTGAAAATAATTTCTAATGGAACAACGATCTCATTTTTCATTTCCTTGAAGATTCTTGGATGCCAACCGACAGGCCCTGGTGTTTTATTAACTTTGAGTTTATCTATACACCTTTTAATTTTTTCTTTTGTTATATTTACCGTAGTGAGTAAGTTTACCCTAGACTTTTCACAGGTTTCAGTTATGAGTTCACTTTGAGGTGTTTCGTTTACGAATACCGAGCTAAAATAATTGTTTAAGATATTACACATTCCTTCATTTGAATATTCAAGTTGACCGTCAGCAGATAATAGTGGACCAATGTGATTCCTAACAACCTTTTTATCTCTAATGTAACTATAGAATTCTTTGGGATTCTCTTTGGATTTATCAGCGATGTTAATTTCGTATTGTCGTTTTCTTTTATTGTCTTTTTTAAATCTCTCTGTATTGATACATAACTTTCATAGTCATTAGATGCACCCGAGCACTTATATTTCTTATAAGCCTGTCTCTTTTTAGCAATACTTTTTTCAGTTTCTTTGTCGAGCCACTTTGGACGAGCCTGATTTGGGGGACGTCTGTCCTTAAAAGGAATGTAAGTTTGAATCATCTTAGTGAGCGTATTTTGAAATATTTCCCACATCTGATCTACAGGTTTTTCGTTTAATTTTACCTCCCAATCTGTAAGCTGAAGCTCCTGACGTAGTCCTATGAACTGAGCTTTACTGAAATCGGGTATTTTAGAAACACAAGTATCTATTCTAAAATTGTTTAGGAGTTTGAATCTAACTAAGTTGTGATCGCTATTTGCAACAGATTCTCCGACTTCTACATCAGTTACCATGCTTTCGCGGCTAGTGATCAATAGATCGAGTAAGTTTCCATATCTTGTGGGCTCTTTTACATGCTGAATTAAGTAATTGTTACCAAGAAAATCGATTAAGCGACTACCTATATGGCCATGTTCAAGGGTCATCCAATCAGTGTCAGTAAAATTGAAATCACCCATTATCAATAAATCCCGGTTGCAGAAACTAGACAGTTCTTGAAATAACAGTTTGTTGTCAGCTAATGATAATGTCTGGCCTATATATTACACCTATATTCATTTTTTGTCCATTTGTTTGGGTTAACTCAACCCACAAACTATCATATGCATCCTGTTTCACTTTCTCTAAAACACAAGCATGAATTTTTTTTTAACGTACAACAGAACACCCTCACCTTTCTTGTGGTTTCTATCCTGATGAAAGTGTTTAAATCCCGCAATATTAAATTCAGCTTCGAACTCTGTACCATTTAACCATGTCGCAGTTATTCCTATCATATCGAGATTTTCGCTTTTGACATACGCCTGTATTTCTTGAAATTTGTTCCTAATACTACGAGCATTAAAGTGCATGGTTTTAATAAACTCGTGATTATTTCTTTTTGACGCATTTTGAGTTTCAATATCATGTCTTACATTATCATTTTGTTTTTTATTTATACCTTGCTCTATATTATTATTTGGTCCTTCATTGACATTCAATGCCTCGTTAACATTTCTCCCATCAAAATTAACATTTCCCCCATCACGGACATCTGGTCGATCACAGTCATCCGTTCTCTAACTCAAGGTTTAGGTTTCCTCATTAAAGGACAATGTTTCAATCGATGGCAAGGTTTTCATGTGATAACGAGATCGTATCTACTGGAGACGAAGTCCTCTTACTCGTGGACAAGATCTCCAACGAGGGCGAGATCCTTTTAGTCAAGAACGAGGTCAGCTCACCCAACGGTGAGGTTCAATAACTCGGGGAAGACGTACTCCTACTTCAAGAAAAGGTTAATGACAACGTCCTCTCTTGATAGAGCAAATTTTTCACATTCGAGAACGAGGTTTTCTCAATCAAGGGTGAGGTTCTTTCATACGAGCACGATATTTTATCATTCGAATGCGACTTCCTCGATTACGAAGTTCTCATATTCCAGTGTAAGATTCTCTGACTCGAGAATAGGCTGTCTTCCTCAATTACGAGGTTTTCTTTCTCGAGAGTAATTTTTCTTCACTCGAGAGTAAGATACTCACATTCAAAGGTAAGGCCCACTTACTTCGATCGTACAAGGAGGGGTTCTCACTCGTAAATGGACCTAAGCTAAATCATTGTGACTCACAATGACTTCGAGGAAGACACCTTTCACTCCATACAAGGACATGTCGGGACCCAAGAGTCACCTCATTTTCATTTCAAAGGAACGCTTTGTTGCATCCAGACCCAAAGGCTCCAGACACGCAGGAAGGTCCTTGGCTGGGTGGCGGCCCTTATACATTTTGTTCTGTGCGCCATAGGCTTTTTACATGAAAGCGGTCCTCCAACTGAGGGATTTGTTATTATTTTGAATATTTAGATCATCTTGGCTAATTAATGTTTTTTGTATTTTTACTCTTGCTAACATAAGTACGCGTACACGCACACACACACACACACACACACACACACACACACACACACACACACACACACACACACACACACACACACACACATTTGCGTGTGCGTGTGTGCCTGTGTTTGTGTTTTTCTAATCGTATTTAATCAGTAATAGGTTAAGAAAAGAGGTGTGAATCTGCTTGTCTCCATCTGTCGAACATGGCTTTAAAATTGTTACACTTTTACTCAATTACTTTTTTGAAGTTGTTCCAAAAAGTTTATGAACCTGTATGGAAAACTGCTTCTTGATATCCTTCAGGTGTATTTACCTTTTATTTTTACCATGACCTCTTGCCTCTCCCATTCCAGACAAAGGGATTTTCCTTAGTCAACTTTATCCTCTCCCTTCATTATTTTCAGTAAGATATACCGCATCTTTCTTTTTTTTCTTTCTTTTTTAATCTTTCCGTATACGGTCTATATGCTAAGCTGGAGACCAATTTGGTTGCTGTTCTTTGTATGGTCTTCATTTTGTATGCTTTTTGTTGACTGAGGACAATACCACTAGGTGGATCATGTTTTCTGATATACATATATTTTTTCCATCATCACTCATCATTAATGTGTCAGTTACATTTCCCATCCAATAAATCATTAGCGGCACATTGCAGTCCTGTTCCTTTCAATTGCTTTGCATATATTATCACTGTAGCTTATTTTTCATACTTTATTTTTTTATAATTCTGTCTAAATATTTTCTTAACATTTTACAAACTTTTGTTATATTTGTTTCATCTCCAGTTGTTACCTTCCCAGACACACAAAGCAAAGGAGAGTATTTCTCTCTTTTGGCAGACTGAAGTGTAGTTTGCAAGGTCCCTATTAGTAAATCCTTATCAAATGTCAAGAGTGCAAACGTCCTGGTTAGGTCTTGCCTGCCTCAGTAGATTGAACATCCTAATAAACTATGCATCTTTTTATGTCATAATAATTAGGCATATTTTAGTACCTATTTTTTACTACCTGCATCTTTTCTCAAGAACTTGTTTCATTCAGAGCCTTTGTAGTAAAATAGATGCACTGGAAGACAAGTGAGAAAATGAACCAAGTGGCTTAGAACTGGACAAATGAATGATTGCTTACCTTTGTCAAAATTATCTGCCGTACCTTGATTGACTATAATACCAACCTCTGGTCCACACTTAATTTCAAATGCTCCATTTTTCTTCACTTCCTATTCGTACAGGTTTTTCTTTTACAAATTTTGCCTTACCATCTTTCCCACTATAGAAAGATATGAAACGAGTCAGTTATCCTTTTTCATTCATGTGGAGATCCGTATATGTGTGTGTGTGTGTGAGAGTGTGAGTGTGTGCGAATGTGTGTGCACATATGTACATGCGTATTAATCATGTATGCAAACTTCGCAAACAACATTAGTGAATACCCTCCCCCCATCGAAAAACAAACCCTACCAGACAAAATTTATTACTGCCATATCGTGTTCATAACCTCCTCATATTTCTTTTTATTCTTCCTCTTCCTTCTCTTCCCTTTCAATCTAGATATTCTGTTAGATAAAATGCAGTTCTGTGTCCAAATATAGTACACTGAAAAGCAAGACATGTAACATGAATAAATACTGTTCCTCCCTCGACCCATCTCAGAAGGAGTCCTGCTCCAGGGAAGGGAGGGGCCCGGGTTCCATCTGCCGAGATAAGGAAACTGGAAGCGCTCCTCCGGGTAGTCGGCCAAAAGGTGGATACAATCTTTGCTTTTCTACGCCTCTTCATCCTCCTTCTCCTTTTCCTTCTATTCCACCTCCTCCTCCCCCTACCCTACCTTTACCCCCACTCCTACCCTTACCCCCAACCCTACCCTTACCCCCAACCCTACCCTTACCCCCAACCCTACCCTTACCCCTAACCCTACCCTTACCCCTAACCCTACCCTTACCCCTAACCCTACCCTTACCCCTAACCCTACCCTTACCCCTAACCCTACCCTTACCCCTACCCCCACCCCAACCCTTACCCCCAACCCTACCCTCACCCTCATCACTACCCCTACCCCTATCCCTACCCCTACCCCTACCCCTTCTCCTATCCCTACCTCTACCCCTACCACTCGTCCTCCTCCCCTTCCTCCCCCTCCCCCTCCCCCACCCCCTCCCCCACCCCTCTTCTCCTCCCCTCCTCTTCCTCGTTTTCCTCCTCCTCCTCCTCCTCCTCTTCCTTATCCTCTTCCTTTTGGCCTCCGTCCTACTCATGCACCCTCCATCCCCTTCCTTTTCTTCCTCTCCTTCCTACTCGCCCCCCCCCTATTGTTTCTTCGTCCCACTTACTACTCTTTTCTTCCTTTCTACTCTTAGCTCCTCCTTTTGCTCCCTTTCCTCGTCTACATCCTCTTTCAATTAATCTTTCACATCCTCTTTGACTTCTTACACCTACTATTTTCTCTTCTTCCTCCCCTTCCTCCTACTCTTTCTCCTCGTTCTCTTCCTTCTGTTCTTCCTTCTACTCTAGCCCTCTCTTTTTCTCCTCGTCTTACTTCTCTTTTTCCTTCTCTTTCACCTTTTCTTCATCCTTCTCCTTGCCTTCCTTCTCCTCCTGCCCTCCTCCTGTCTCTCTCCTCTCTCTGCCCCTTTAGCTTTCCATTTCTCTCAACTAAATTCATCCTCCATGTCATCTCCTTCCCTTCCTCCTCCCTCCTCCTTTCTCCCCTCCTTTCTCCCCTCCCCTCTTCCCACTTATTCTCCGAATACCCACTTTCCACAACCTCCCCCTACCCTTCTCCCCATCTCCTCTCCCCCTACTACCTCTTTCCACACCCTCTACCCATTCCCCACCCTCACTCACCAACCTTTCTTCCCACATCCTCTCCAGCACCTTTCCAGCCCATCGCCTCTCCCCACCAGCTCTCCCCACCAGCTCTCCCCACATCCCCTTCCCACATCCCCTCCCCGGACACTGCCGTCCTTCCATGTCTCCTTCCTTGTCCCTCCTCTATCTCTTCTCTGTCCCTTCCCTGACACTTGCTTGTCCTTTCCCTGTTTTTCTCCGTCCCTACCCTGCTCCTTCTCTGTCCTTTCCCTGTCCCTTACCTACCCCTTCCCTGTCCTTTCCATGTCACTTCCCTGTTTTTCTGTCAGTTCCCTGTCCCGATCGTGTCCCTTCCCTGCCCCTTTTCTGTCCCTTCCCTGTCTCTTCTCTGTCCCTTCCCTGTCTCTTCTCTGTCCCTTCTCTGTCCCTTCCCTGTCCCTTCCTTTTTAATTTCCTCCTCTTTTCCTCGCCTTGTCCTTTCTCTTCTCTTATCTCTCCCTTCCCTCTCCCATTCCTCTCCATCTCCCCCCTCCCCTATCTTTTCCGCGCTCCTTTCCCTCCCCTTTTTCTTCCCCTCTATCTCCCTTCGCTCTCCCTTCGCTCTCCCTTCGCTCTCCCTTCGCTCTCCCTTCGCTCTCCCTTCGCTCTCCCTTCGCTCTCCCTTCGCTCTCCCTTCGCTCTCCCTTTACTCTCCCTTCGGTCTTCCTTCGCTATCCCTTCGCTATCCCTTCGCTCTCCTTTCCCTCTCCCTTTCCTCGCCCTTTCCTCTCCCTTTCCTCCCCTTCCCTCCCCTTCCCTCCCCCTTTCCTCTCCCATCCCTCTCCTTTCCCTCTCCCTTCCCCCTCTTTTCCATCTTTCTTCCCTTCCCTTCCCTCCTCCTTCCCTTTCCCTTCCCTCTTCCTTCTTCCTTCCCTCTCCCTGCCCTCTCCTCTCCTTCTTCCTTTCCTCTCCCTTCTCTTTCCCTTTCCTCCCCATCTCTCTCCCTTTTCTCTCCCTACCTTCTCCCTTCTCCCTCCCTTCCCTCTCTCATCTTCCATCCCTCTCCCTTTCCTCCCTATTTCTCTCCTTACTTTTTACCTTCCCTGTTACCTTCCTCTTCTTTTCCTACCCTCTCCCTTTCCTCTACTTTTCCTCTCCTTTCCTTCCCCTTTCCTTCTTCTTTCTTCTCCCTTCACTCTCCCTGTTCTTTCTCTTTCCTCCCCATCTCTCTCCCTTTTCTTTTCCCATTTTTCCTTTCCCTCTTCCTTCCCTCCACCTTCCCTCCCCCTTTCCTCTCTCTCCTCTCCTTTTCCTCTCCTTTCCCTCTCCCTTCCCTCACCCTTCCCTCACCCTTCCCTGTCCCTTCCCCCTTCCCCCTTCCTTCTCTCTCCCTTCCTTCTCCCTTTCCTCCCCATCTCTTTCCCTTCCATTTCCCTTCCCTCTCCCTTTCCTCCCCATCTCTCCCCCTTCCCTCCTCCTGCCCTCCCCTTTCCCTTTCCCTTTCCTGTCCATCTCTCCCTTTGCTCTCCCTACCTTCTCCCTTTCCTCTCCCTACCTTCTCTCTTTCCTCTCCCTACCTTCTCCCTTTCCTCTCCCTACCTTCTCCCTTTCCTCTCCCTACCTTCTCCCTTTCCTCTCCCTACCTTCTCCCTTTCCTCTCCCTACCTTCTCCCTTTCCTCTTCCTTCTCTCCCCTTTCCCTCTCCCTTCTTTCTCCTATCTGTATCCCTTGCCTCTTCCTTCCCTCTCCCTTTCCTCCCCATCTCTCCCCCTTCTCTCTCCCTTTCCTCTTCCTTTTCTCTCCCTACCTTCTCCGTTCCCTCTCCCTTCCCTCTTCCATTCATCCCCATCTCTATCTCTTCCCTCTCTTCCCTCTCCCATTGCTCTCCCTTTCCTATCCTTTCCCTGTCCTTCCCCTCTCTCGTTCTTCTTCCTTCTCTTTTCCTTTCCTTTACTTTTCGTTTTCTTTCTTTCCCTTTCTCTTTCTTTTCTTTCTTTTTCCCTTGTTCTTTCTTCTCCCTTCCCCCTTCCTTTCTTCTCCTCCTCCCAAGTTTTTTCTTTTCTTCCACGCCTGTTTCCTTTCACTATGTATCTTAATTTGTATCGCATGTATTCCTAACAATAAATGTGGAGAGGGCAAGATGCTAGCCCTATCTCCATCTTTTTTTTTTTTCCTATTTTTTCCCCCTTCTCCATTCCTTTCTCTCCTTCATATTTTCATTTTCTTTCCCTCTTTCCTTCTTCCTACCCTCTCTTGTTCCTTCTCCCTTGTAGGGAGGGAATGATTCTCCCGCCAAAAGTCAGAACCTCGCCGTACTTGGTGTGTGATTCACCGCCAGACGCCCTTACCCTAATCACACCCTCCCTCCCGCCCCCTCTCTTCCTCCCTCCGTCCCTCCCTCCCTCCCTCCCTCCCCCTTTCTGCCCTCCTCCCTCCCTCCCCCTTTCTGCCCTCCTCCCTCCCCCTTTCTGCCCTCCTCCCTCCCTCCCTCCCCCTTTCTGCCCTCCTCCCTCCCTCTTTTCCTCCAACTCCTTTCGCCTCCCCCTTCCTTTCCCAGGCGTTCTGTTCGAGTGCTCATGTGTTTGTCTTTGTTATTGTACCTTCCTTTTTGTCGGGTTGCACGAACTTAACGTACACACACACACACTTTCGCATACGCATCGACGGACATACGCACATATGCATGCACACATATGCACGTACACACATGCACGACTTGATGGCGCAGTGGTAGCGATTGCGGCCGCCACTACGGCGGTCCGAGTTCGAATCCCGTCCAGGGCTGAAATAATTTCAGTATCGCTGCTCTGCGAGTCGTTATTCCAACTTTGGTGGACGGGGAGTTGGGTGTGTGTGTGCGTGCGTGTAAGGTAACAGCATTACCCATAGATCAGTCATATATGAGCTCTGAGCTCTCATCCGGGGAGATAATAGCAGTCAATCAAGAGTCCAACACGTGATCCAAGACCATGGAGAATCACGCACACACACACACACACACACACACACACACACACACACACACACACACACACACACACACACACACACACACACACACATACACACGCATGTATTTGTATATATGCATGTACGTGGTATTGAACAATATCTAAGAAATAAATATTTTGAAGTTTTTAGTTTATTTTCGAAGTGTTCATACTTTCCATTGTAATGGGTATCATGGTATTATATCACCAAAGAAGAAACAGAGGGCTCAGACAGGGAACTGTGCAGTACAGAAACATTGAATTATATCACACTTCTGGCAATATGTATGGCAATCTGCTGCTACTTTGTTTTTATTACCAGTTGAAAATACCAGAGCTGAGGGTGTACTTGGGTGCGTTCCTCGGTGCGTTCCGCTTTAATTTGGCCGCGGTTAGCGCTTCCAAGCTATTAAAGCTATACAGGTGCCGGTATAGTATGTGGCCTACGAAATTTTTCTTTGGTATAGTATGTGGCCTACTGGACTTTTATATCTGTATGAACCTGTCTCTTAAGCTTTAATAGTTTATGAGCGCCAACCGCACCTAAACTAAAGCGGAACGCGCCCAGCTCTGGAAAATACTAAACTTTTTTTTATGGCAGATTCAGAGATTTTTATTAACTTTTGGTTTGTTATTGTGAATTCTATATTACTTTTTATAAAGATCAAATAAAAAAAATTCTCTACATTTTAACACGCCTCTGGGACTCGAACTCTTGGATATGCGACTGCTTAACATTACCGTTGTAACGCATAAGTCGTATCTAACAGTAAAAGGGCTTAAACCAAAATCAATATAACAAATGTGTTCGGTTTCTCTGTGGAACATTCAACTAAACAAAATGAATGATGAAAGGTCATTTAACTGGGAATTGTTTAGTGATCAATTACCCTTCAAGGAACCTGTTGATGTAGGAGACACCGATTACCCTGGGGCAAATCTTCCTTGAGCCAACCGCACGGCTGAGAATTTCAACGCCAACATAGCAAGTGTTCCCACTCTAGCGATTCCCGTGTCATTGTTTCTTCTTTGGTGATAGAGGTCGTATGATTAATCTCTACGGTACCGAGAGGGTGTTACACAGGTGAATAAAATTAAAATATTGGCAAGAAGAATAAGAAAAATGCCACTCTTTATGTAAGGGGTTAATCAAGATAGTCTAAAGCCTCTTTGCTACTGAGTAATGCTGTGACCTTACACGCACACACACACACAACTCTCCATCTATGAGAGTTGGAGTTATGACTCGCAGCGCAGCGATACTGAAGTTATTTCAGCCCTGGGCGGGATTTAAACTCGGACCGCTGTTGTGGCGGCCGGGAACTCTACTACTGCGCCATAAGTATGTGTGTGTGTGTGTGTGTGTGTGTGTGTGTGTGTGTGTGTGTGTGTGTGTGTGTGTGTGTGTGTGTGTGTTTCACCATGGTCTTGGATCACGTGTTGGACTCGTGATCGACAGCTATTTCCCTCCCGGAAGAGAGCTCAGAGCTCATATACTGTATGCCTGATCTATGGGTAATGCTGTGACCTTACACGCACACACACACCCAACTCCCCACCCACGAGAGTTGGAATAACGACTTGCAGCGCAGCGGTACTGAAAGTATTCAGCCCTGGACGGGATTCGAACCCGGCCCACCGTAGTGGTAGCCGGGAACTCTACTAATCGCGCCATCGAGCCGTGTATGTGTGTGTGCGTGCGTGCGTGCGTGCGCGCGCGTGTGTGTGTATATATATATATATATATATATATGTGTGTGTGTGTGTGTGTGTGTGTGTGTGTGTGTGTGTGTGTGTGTGTGTGTGTCTGTCTGTCTGTCTGTCTATATTTGTCTGCATGCACACTCGTGTATTTTAAATACCAAGAAAAAAATTACCATAAAAAGAAAACAAAATGAATGCTACCCTGTACTCAATGTGGCATTCTTAAACATTGTGGAACCTAAAGGTCTGATCCTTCGTAGCATTTGTCATCCGTAACCTAGCAGAGCACAAAGTTATTATTTGTCTGTCATTAGTTTTCCTATTATCTTAATTTAAGTTCGAGGACAGGACTCAGCAGATGTGAGCTGCAAGATTACTCGTGGACAATAGCCATAGCTGTACTAATGCAATAAAAAAAATGACGAGAGAACAAGAATAATGATAAAAAGAAAGCACGTATATTCACATAAAAATAGATCAATGAAAAATTCAGAGAATAGGAGATTTGGTATGTTTATGGATTAAATAATTAATATGACAATGATGTAGGTTTATTTTGGAACGTGTTGAGCAGGCATGAAATTAGGAGGCTTTTGGGGGCAATGGTGAGCATATGTGATAAAATAAGGCATATAGGGTTTTTCTAGAGACGCGATGGAATGGTTTATTGAGAAAGGAAGATTACAGATGATGTAATGTCTCCTGCTTACTCAACGTGTCAAGTGAAACGATAAGCGTAAATCTATTGTCAGAGAATAAGAACAGTATTGTAGAAAAAACAGGAAAGGTGAATCTTAAGTTATAATCAGTATTCATATGATGCGTTAATATAGGAAGTGTTCATCTGGAGAACGCGAAATTTAAAATGAGTTAAAAAAATAACAATAATAATAATAACAATCATATCATTATAAGCTCACATCCATCATTATATTTTTTTAATGTAAAATTGCTTACTTATCCGTTTATATATATTCATTTTATTGTTTCAGGTATATATACGTTCTTTAACTTGTTTTTTTTTGTTTGAATTTATGATATTTATCTATTACATTTATTTATCTATTTACTTACTTATTTTGTTTATTTATTTATTAGTTTGTTTATTATATATTCATTTCAATTTTTGTTCTTTATTTTATTTTGTTTATTGATTTATTTATCTATTAACTTAGTTATTCATTTGCTTATTTATTTTTGTATAAGAAGTGGGGCGTGGAGGTAAGACTAATACGTAGTGATACGCGATGGAGACCATGGTGACAAGAAAGTTAGAATCTACTGCCCAATTCGCTGCCACAACAGTTCCTAAAACCAAACAGATCACATGACACAACCAAAACGAAATCATTGGCAGGCGTCGCCAAAACCAAGGTGACGAACTTGATTGCGGAAGTGAGTAGATTTGTCCGCGGGTTCTCTTTTTGCTCAAGTCGGTCCCCACGCGACCCTTCCTGGTTGAGACTACCTTTGAAACCCATCTGCATATGGTGGACCCCGCTACTCCGGAAGGGGCGCGGCGACTTACCGATCCAAACAAAAACGTAACTAGACAAGCCAGACTTCGACCACTTCCGAATCTACCCAGAGGATCCAGGGATGACCTGACCTTGGGCTTTTATGACATCATCTGCAAACCCACTCGTTAACACCAAATGGTGACTCCCCTCCTAGTTGAAAGAGATAGTCTCTCATTAACCAGAATTAAATGATTAGTAAACATCAGCGATGCTAAGGATTAGGAAGTGATATTCTTAAATCCTTTCATTCCTGGCGGCAATTTTCCTTTTATTCTGGCTGCCTTAAGACTACTTTATTCATCTTTGTACAACACAATACGTGGAGACTTCTTAATTGACACAGTATACACGATGAGTATAGCGTTAAATTCAATTCCATGAGAAAGATTTTGAATTTTTTTTGGTCGGAGGTATCCACCCGGGAATCAGATCACCAAGGCGCGCGCGCGTGTGTGTGTGTGTGTGTGTACGTGTGTGTGTGTGTATGTGTGTGTGCGTGTTTATAGTAAGGAAAATATACTTGAAGATTTGATATAGTGAACGAGATCACTTGGCAGCAACAATATTGAAAATTATTAGACACAAATAAAAGTGAAGAGGTAAATCAAGAGAAAATACATAAAAAAGAAAAGAAAATGCAAGTATTCAAGTTTATTTAGATATGTAAAGTTTGCGATAGTGTGCTTTGTTGCTGCAACTGGCATGTTCTTTTCTAGTAGTTTTTAGTTTCAAGAAGTTTCAACAAACTGTCTTATTGAACAATTTCAACTCGATGAATAAGACTGCCAAGCAACTACCTAAAGAAACATAAATACCCCGATTTCGTGCAGATAGGTTCCTACCAAATTTTACATCAAATGTTCAAGAATACCCGCAGTCGAAGACCGTGAACGATTCGTTGCGAAACATGTGAAAACATTCAGTGAGGCGATTGCACGCATCTGGTAATGTTTATCTGCAAAGTCTAATATAGTAGGACGTTAATATTTATTAGTTTATCTGAACCCACGCCCACTGCGTTGTCATATATGTTTGTATGTGACCTTTTGTATTTCCTTTTATGAAAACAGTAGCAATGAAGTTTATAAATATGTAACTACACACACACAGGCACGCGTGGACACACACACACATGTACACATGTATACGCGGCAACACACACACACACACACACACACACACACATAGACGGTCCGAGTTTGAATCCTGCCCAGGACTGAAATAATTTTAGTATCGCTGCGCTGGGAATCATTACTCCAACTGGTGGGCGGGGAGTTAGGAGTGTGTATGCATGTAAGGTCATAGTATTACTCATAGTTCGGTCATATATGAGCTCTGAGCTCTCTTCCGGGAGGGTAATAACTGTCGATCACGAGTCCAACACGTGATTCAAGACCATTGTGAATCACATACACACACACACACACACACACACATACACACACACACACACACACACACACATATATATATATATATATATATAATATATACAGTATATATATAATATATACATATATATATATATTGTTATAGCCAACCGTGAATCAAACCACTTTCAAACCGCCCGCCTACTACTCACTGCTTTGAACAGGACTCGTGGCCAACATACGTCGTGACAACGTTCAAGTTCAAACTTTGCCATGAAACTATTGGCCCCGCCTTCCTCGGGTATAAAAAGAGCCTACCCGGTTGTCCACCCCCACTCTCACTCAACCCCAGGTCTCACCTCTTCGACGCTGTGTATCGGTGCATTGCTGTTTTGTTCGCAAGTATTGTATTAACCAATTCTTTGGATTTGTATAGGGTTATTAATTATTTTGTGTGAATTATATATGTTTGTTAAGACTCGGTGATTTGTGAATTGTATGTTTTCTTTATTAGGAAAGTGTATTTGTTATTCCTCAGAATACTGTGAGTGTATGTTCGTAAATGTTAATCAGTAAAACTTTATCTTTTCTTTATGTGTAAATATAGTTAATTAAGTTTCGTGCAGACGTCTATCTTACCTCAACCGTAATCCTTATAATCCCTACTTACATTCAGTCTCAAATAGAGCTTTACCTCGGAATGTATTTTTATCTACCTAAATTACCTATACGTTCCACGTTATTGTTGTGGGTTTGCTTCCCAACTAGAACTGACTTACCCCTAGATTCGACTAAAGTTCCACTCATTACGTTAACTCAGGCCAAACCAAGCAAGCAACCCATGACAATATATATATGTATATATATATATATATATATATATATATATATATATATATATATATATATGTATATATATACAACGCACACATACCCACACACGCGCACACATACCCACACACGCGCACAAACGCACTCACAAACACATATACGCACAAACACGCGTACACACAAATACGCACACACACACACACACACACACACACACACACACACACACACACACACACACACACACACACACACACGATGGCGTAGTGGTAGCGTTCACGGCCGCCACCACGGTGGTCCGGGTTCGAATCCCGTCCAGGGCTAAAATAGTTTTAGTATCGCTGCGCTGCGAGTCGTTACACCAACTCTCTTGGGTAGGGAATTGTGTGTGTGTGTGCGTGTAAGGTCACATCATTACCCATAGATCGGTCATATACGAGCTCTGAGCTCTTTTTCGGGAGGGTAATACCTGTCGATCACGAGTCCAACACTTGATCCAAGACCATGGTGAATCACACACACATACACACACACACACACACACACACACACACACACACACACACACACACACATACACACACACGCACACACACGCACGCACGCACATTGGATTAAAGATGGTTTGAAGGTAACAAATTCTGTCCATTAACCTACAGTGGCACGTGCTTCTGTGTATTTATTCTGATATGAACCAGGGTATTTTAATCAGCTCGGGGAGATAAAACTTGTTATCGAAAGAATTAAGTTATGTGAAGAAACAGTGTTTTAGGCGAACTCTGAAGGCTTTGTCTTTTGTAAATGCGTCATATCGAAAGCGATTATGATGATGTTGCGTTGTTTCATACACCGTCATGTTACGGTCCTGTGACGTTGTATTATATATTATATAACGTTATATTGTATGTTACGCTGCGTTATGCTGGGGTGCAAGGGGAAAAATACAATGAAGAAAGTAACAAGTGCAGCAAAAAGGTAGCAAAAGTAGCAGCAACAACAGCAGCAGCAGGAGCAACAATGTCAACCTCAACAACAGTAGCAGTAACAACAACAGCAACACATAATGATAAGAAACTCGACAGCTAACAAAACGGTCACAAAATCTGTACCCTTTGTTACAAAACATTTACGACCTTAATATTTACCGTGGCAGTGTTGGAATCTTACCATCGCATCTTCTTTTTAGTTTATCATAGTGGTCATTCCAACACTATAAAGTCTGGTTCCAATATTGTTTGCCGCATGACTTTATGAAAAGAGAACCAAGTAGTATCGCTTAAGCGTGAGTGCAAAAGTGATTTCATAAGAATAAATTCGAAAAGACGGGAGTTCATCGGTTTATGGCAAATCTTAAAGGGATAAAGTGTTGTAAACTTGGATTCAGAAGTCTGTTCGTGTCAGTTTACAGAACTCAGATGTTCGTGTAATTATGAAACTCTGTTAATGACAAACTCTTTATGCTGTCTTGTCACTGAATGTAAAAGGAATTAAGACATTCTTTATATTAATTTGAAGCGTGCGTGTGTAGTAGGTTTCAGTCATGTGCTGGACTCGTGGTTTGCAGATAACTCGTAGATTCCCTATAGACCGAGTATCGGCTTGGAGTTTAAGTGAAACTTTCAAGCCCTGACCATGGATCGATTTGCATCATTATAAGCCCTTTGTGTGTGTGTGTGTGTGTGTGTGTGTGTGTGTGTGTGTGTGTGTGTGTGTGTGTGTGTGTGTGTGTGTGTGTGTGTGTGTGTGTGTGTGTGTTTGTGTGTGTGTGTGTGTGTGTGTACGCGCGTGCGTGTGTGTGTGTGTGTACGCGCGTGCGTGTGTGCGTGCGCGCGCCCGTATGCCGAATAAAGAAAGGAAGGGAGGGAGGGAGGAAAGATGGGTGAGGGAAGTGATAAAGGAGTCGGTAAGTGGTAAGGGATGGTGAGAGTGGCATTGAATATCTCTTCGTCCCATACACATGAAGTGGAGCTTATAGTTGAGATTTTCCACATTTGTCAGTGAAGTGGTGTTAGGGAACCCCACCCCATATGTGGAGTACCATCAGGAGTCCCGCTGTTTTCCTGAAAGTCTATGCGCCCTATTATTTTGTCGTGGTCCAGGGAGTCTCATCCTAGTCTAAATTGGTTCTTATAGCTATGAAAGTTAATGGAATATATTCTAATACATATTAACATTGCAATTATGAGGTTGATAAGAGAAGAGTCTTTCTTTATTGGATTTCACACCAAGTTTAGGACCAACTCGACCCTCGTCCTCCTCTTGAGTGGGGAGACGGGGTGAAGAAGAATGAGGGGTCCATCAACGTCAGCACCAACACCATCATCTCTATCATCACATTCATCATCACCTTTGTCCATAAACTTCGCCATCACCCTTGTCATCATCTTTACCATCATCTTCACCATTTTCTTAACCATCACCTTCAACATTACTTTGTCGTCATCACCACCACCAGCATCTACCCATTACCTTTAGATTACCACCACGAGCACTCTCACCAACACTTCAAATACCACCACCAACACTATCACAATTGTTTCCACTACTACACAAGCCATAGCACTACTACAACCAAGACCACCTTCATCAAAACCAGTCACAACCACCATCACAACCCTCCCTTGAACAGCCATCACTACCCCAATCACAACCACCACCATATCCATAACTACTACCACCACCACCACCACAACAACAACAACCACCACAACCATCACAACCACCACAGCCATCACAACCACTACAGCCATCACAACCACCACAGCCATCACAACCACCACAACCATCACTACTACCACCACCACCACCACCACCACTACCCTTACCACAGTCACCACTACCAATACCACGACCAACACCGCCGCCATCGTCACCACCGCCACCACCACCACAACCACCACCACTAACCTTATCACAACCCCCACTACCAATACCACTATCACAAAACCACCACCGCCGCCGCCGCCTCTGGAGCCACCACTACCATCAATACCACCACTACCAACACCACTACCACCACTACAACAGCAACAACAACAGTATCAACAACATCAACATCAACACTATAATAGCATTGACAACATCAACATCATTATCAACAGCATTAACAGCAACAACAAGGTCAACCTCATCATTAATAGCATTAATAGCAACAATAGCAACATCATTATTATCCCTAACATTAACAGTAACATTATCAATAATATCAATAAGATCATCAACAACAGCAACGACAACAGGAAAACAGCAGCAAATACAACCATTACCACCAATACCACCACCAACCGTCATCACCACCACCACACTCACTACCACCACATTCACCACCACGCCCATAACTACCACCACAACCACTACCACCAAAACCCGTGCCATTGGCGTGACTCACCAGAGCAGCGTGCATGCCCACATGCACCTCAGTATACTAGAGCTTCCCCATAAATGGTCATACACCAGAACGACAGCCTTGCTCTAGGAAGAACATCAGCATACTGATGCCTCAGAACGATAGCAGCCACGCCAACCAATAGTGACGTACCAACACGAAAATACTCAAGAACCAGTAACAACAACAACAACAAAAACAACTACAAAAACGACAGGAACAACGAAAAAACAACAATAATAATAAAAAAAATATTAATGATAATAATGATAATAATGACAATAATGATAATGACAATAATGATAATGATAATAATGATAATAATGATGATAATGATGATGATGATGATAAAAAGGGGGAGTGAGGAGGAGAGGTCTGGGACACCATGCTGAGGATCTATAGCGGAGAACCACTGGGAAACGTATATATA
>NC_134816.1:1363120-1365620 GCF_046742065.1 Oratosquilla oratoria | reverse complement strand
CTGCGTCAAATTTTGCTCACACATACTACCTCACCCCCCATCCCCCCGCCCATTCCACCTCATGCAATCACAACATCATTCATATACAACCATTCTCCATTCACCCTTGTCTGTCCTCTCCCGTCCTTCCTCAACAGACATTCCCCTCTTCCCCAAAGCCCCCTTCACCCCATCCATCCACCTCATCGTAGGACGTCCCCCCATGTTCACCCCCTCCACATCTGCCTTCCATACCTCTTTTACTAGTCTTTCTTCACTCATTCTTTCCATGTGTCTAAACCATCCTAATATTCTCTTATCAACCCTATCTCCCAGCTCCTTTTCCACCCCTGTTCTCCTCCTCACCTCCTCATTTCTCACCCTATCTAGCCTAGTAACCCCCATCATACTTCTCAGACACCTCATCTCAAATACATTCAAACTCCTTCTCTCTTCTTCTCTTATGTTCCAAGTTTCTGCCCCATACAGTGCTGTTGTTACAATCACTCCTTCATACAGTCTCCTCTTAGCATCCATTCCCAAATGTCTATTCCACCAAGGCATTTACTCGCTTCTCTCAATCTACATTCTACCTCCACCTTCACTCCACCTTTTCCTGCCACATTTGCACCCAAGTATCTAAAACTATCCACTTCCTCCAGTCGCTCTCTCTTAATGCTCACTTCCAGTCTACTGCCACTTTCACCCCTTGTACATCTCATCACCTTACTTTTACCCACATTTATCTTTAGCTTTCTATCACATACTCTCCCAAACTCCGCCACCAACTTTCCTCAATCCCTCCCCTGATCCTGCCACAAACGCAGTGTCGTCCACAAACAACAGCTGGCTCACCTCCCACTTTTCTCCATTTTCTTTAACCATCTCCAATCCCTGACCCACTACCCTTGCATTTACCTCTCGCATCACCCCATCCATGTATAAGTTGAACAGCCAGGGCGACATAACGCATCCTTGACGAAGTCCCACCTTTACCTCGAATCACTCACTCTTTCATTTTCCAATCCTGACACAAGCTCTACTACTCGAATAAAAACTCTTGACAGCCCCCAGAAGCTTTCCTCCTATCCCATATATCTGCATAACCTCCCACAGTGCCTTTCTGTCTACCCTATCATAAGCCGTTTCCTGATCCATAAAAGCCAAAAAACATCCTTCCCCTTTCCTATAGCGTTCTCACATATCTGTCTTACCACAAAGATCTGATCTACACAACCTCTACCTGTCCTAAATCCACACTGTTCCTCAACAATTACTTCTTCTGTTCCTCTCCTAATCCTCTCAATCAAGATCCTCCCATAAGCCTTCCCAACTACACTTAACAAGCTAATCCCTCTGAAACTACTACATGCACACTTGTCCCCTTTTCCCTTGTAAAGAGGAACTATACAGGCACTCTTCCAGTCCTCCGGCACTCTACCTTCTCTCCAGCAAACATCAAATAACCTCACCAGCCAGTCCACCATCACTGTACCTCCCTTTTTAATACATTTTGCATCGCATCCATCCAGACCATGTGCCTTACCTGCTTTCATCATCTTAACAACTGCCTTCACCTCATCCTTCCTTATTTCTCCTCCATTCTCCTCACTCATCACTCTCATTTTCTTAGCATTTCCCACTGTAGCTATCTTTCCCTCCCTATCCTCCTTCACATTTAGCAATTCCCTAAAATATTATGCCCATATTCCCCTTACTGCCTTCTCTTCCATTATATATCATCTCTCCATCTGCACCTTTTACCTTTTCTTCTGTACTTGATTCGCTTCCTCTTCCTCTCTTAATTTCTTTCCAAAACATCTTTTTATTACTTTCAACATTTTCTGTCATACTCTTTCCCCATTTCACATCTGCTCTCCTCTTTGCCTCCTTTACCTTTTGCTTTACTTCTCTTTTCTTTTATTTGTACCTCTCATATGACTCCCTCATCCTATTTTGTAACCAATATGTGAAAGCTCGCTTCTTCTCTTCTACAACCTTTTTTGTTTCCTTATCCCACCATTCACTACCCTTCCTTCTATTTCCCCCTGTCCTTATTCCACAGACCATCCTTGCACACTTTATGACTCCCTCCTTGAACCATCCCCATTCCTCCTCCACACCCAGCTCCACTCTATCCTTTACTCCCTTCAACTCCTTCAGCTTCTTTTAGTACTCCTTCTCCTTTCCCTTTTCATTCAAAGAGTTCACTCTAAGAACCTCCCTACCTTTTGTCCCTTTCCTTTTTCTCCATCCTTCACTCTCAACTTACCTTCCACCAAAAAATGATCTGATATTCCCCCACCCTCTCCTCTTAGCACATGTACATCCTTAACTCTTCCTATCATAATCCTATTTACCACTACATAATCCATTAACGCTCTATCGACCACCCTTCCCTCCACCACCCTCTCCCATGTGTACTTATGCTTGACTGTCTTCCGAAACACTGTATTTGCTATTATCAACTCTCTTTCTAGACACAATTCCACCATCAACTCTCCACTACGATTCTTTCCTG
>NC_134816.1:1343120-1358120 GCF_046742065.1 Oratosquilla oratoria | reverse complement strand
GACACCACAATAGGTTATCTTTACCAGGAACCCAATGCATGTTATATCTTCACCCATTTGCCCACATCTCTACACACGTCATATCCCAGGGTCCATATGACTATACAACTGTTCACATGAATTTCAGTTTCCAAATATTTTACCGTTATCAAATGCTAATTTTAATGATATATCAATAACTAGTAAACAGAGTAGACATGTTTGAACATGTTTAGTTCTAACCACTGTGTTTTGTATTTATTTTCTCTTGTAAAAAACAAAGAGTGGCAAAACTCTTTGATCTTCGTTCTGTAATTACTAAGGTTTAGTTCACACTAGTGGTTTCAGCAGCGGCGTTTCAATTACAATGCAAGTCAATGGAGGCGTTGACTCACAATTACGTAGTTTTTCTTTGCCAATGCGGTACCGCCACGGTTTCCGTGTTGTTCAAACCGCTAGTGTGAACAGGGTTAAAGAGGAAGAATCAAACTCGTTGAACACGAGGAGTTGCCCTGGGTTGAAAACAAGTCATGTGTTAAGCTAAACAAGCTTCCCTTTAAATTAAATCCTTCATAACGGGCTCTGAATAAAATCATGTGGCATTAGATGTGTAGTGTGTGTTTTTGGAGCAAATAGGTCGAGCTAGTAATATATTTTACTTGGCTTTGTATTTTTATTATACTGTATCTATTTGTATGATTATTTATTTATTTATTTGTTTATTTATCTAATTATTTAATCTATTCGTTTATTCATTTATTATTTATTTTTGCGCCTATCATTTCCGCATATACTTTGAGTTTTTTGAGCCCCTACGCCACTTTATCCGCTAGTAGGTGAGAGACAAAACGGCATTGACTTATGGGTTTATTGGTTCCTTATGGTCGAAGCATTTTGCCAAATGTGAATAAGTAATCAGGGAGTGGTCATAGCAATCAGGGAGTAGAGATGTAGGTGTACGTAATAGGGAGTGGTCGCATTGACAAGGGAGTTACCAGGAAGTAGTTTTGCGATAGAGGGATGTTTGCATTTGTTAGTAGTCAGGAAGTAGTTGCCTGTTAAAAGGAGTGGTTATATTTGTTTAGGAGAAGTCGAGAATTAAGGAGTTGTTCCACGACCAATAATCAAATCAAGAGGATAATAGATTAGGCTTGTGTCTTCGATCCACACTAGGCAGGGGTCAAACCGGTTAGGGAATAGTCGGAAAGGAGATACACAATGTAGGTAGGAAGTGATAACAGGAGCTGTTACAGGGAGGTTCTTTATGTGACCAGTTCTTTGTTCTTCTTTTGTCGTCAGAGAATTTTATTTGCAAGTTTGGGGGGGGGGTACCACCCATTTTGTATATGATTAAACCCATCTTAGTTAAATTCGGTAAGGGTCAATTTAATATATGATCTTTGCCTAGTTTTCAACTAATTATCCAGTTGTGCTAGGTTTCCCCTTTTCTGCTAATGATTAACCATTAGAGCTCTTGGTCTCAAATCAGCCTTACATAAAATAACGCTATACATAAAAACCAGGACGAAGAAGTTAGGTGATACCAAAGTCTCTCCGACGGCTAAGTAAAATCATGATAACTCGAATTTACACACACACACACATACACACACACACACACACACACACACACACACACACACACACACACACACACACACACACACACACACATATAGATATATATATATATATATATATATATATAATATATTATATATATATATGTATGTGTATGTGTGTGTCTGCATGTGTGTGTGCCTCTATATATAATATAAATATATATATATATATATATATATATATATATATATATATATATTAACAACCACAATGCACTTTAATTCTAAGCCATCAAGGCCGAGATGGGTTGAACACAAAAGTTCATGTGTATGTAACTCGAGCATACAAATATATAAAAAAAATCGCGCTCAATTTATATCTCTCTAGATAGCCTAGTTGGTAAGACACTGCCGCACTTGTCATGAGGATGCTGGGGTTCGAGTCCTTGTCAGTACCATATTTCAATTTCTGCATGTCGGCCTTGATGGCTTAGAATTAAAGTGCATTATGGTTGTTAAAATGCATCTCTAATCACTGGGACCCATTCAGTGTTGTACAAATACTTTCCCCCGTTTGTATACTTCCAATTGTACTATCATAGTGGAGATGGGTTGAACGCAAAAATTTCATGTATGTGTATGTAACTCGAGCATACAAATATATAAGAAAAATTGCGCACAATTTATATATCTTGATAGCCTAGTTGGTAAATCACTGCCGCACTTGTCATGAGGATGCTGGTGTTGGATTCCTTGTCAGTACCACATTTCAATTTCTGCATGTCGGCCTTGATGGCTTAGAATTAAAGTGCATTGTGGTTGTTAGAATGTATCTCTAATCACTGGGACCCATTCAGTGTTGTACAAATACTTTCCCGCGTTTGTATACTTCCAATTGTACTATCATAGTGGAGATGGGTTGATTCAAACATTTCATGTATGTGTATGTAACTCGAGCATACATATGTGTGTGTAACTCGAGCTAACTGACGTTCGTCCTATTTCCTTAGTGGTTACTAGCAAAATTTGTGGATCACGTGTTGTTTTAGTAACCTTTCTGCATATTTATATATATATATATATATATATATATATATATATATATATATATATATATATATATATATATATATATGCAACACTGAATGGGTCCCAGTGACTAGAGATACATTTTTATTATCCACAATGCACTTTAATTCTAAGCCATTAACATTGGACGAACCGTGGAGGCGCATGCAGAAATTGAAACGTGGTACGCCCGAGGACTCGAATCTATGCGGCGAAGAACGTTACCAGTACCGTATTGACTATTAGACCAATACACCATCAAAAAAATATATATATATATAATATATATATATGTATATATAATATATATATATATATATATATATATATATATGTATTAGAGATGTATCGGATATCCGCATCCGCGGAACATCCGCATATTAATTCACATCCGCATCCGCATTCGTAGTTGTGATAAACTGAACATCCGCATCCGCATTTGTGGTGAAATATACATCCGCATCCGCATCCGCACTCTACAGAGGATGTGTGGATGCGGATGTGTTTTGTGTATTGCACAACCTATAGATTATAGAGTAATATAGACACGCAGTTACAGACTAGCAGAGTAGTAGAGTACTGCCTGGTGCTTACAGACTTAGAGTTCAGAGAGAGCTTAGAAATGTGTAGTAAATTTATTGATGTGTGTCTAATGAATCAATTATCTAGTAAAACTAAAGCAAATAATATCACGGATTCATTTCCTTTCAAACTTACACAACGTAATGTGTCTAGAATTTAGGGGAAGTTCGGGAGAAGGGGGCGAATTTTACTTAGTGACTATGAAGTACAAATACATAGTAAATAAACTGCAAACTGTTAATGGTGGAATGTTAGATACTTAGTAACGACAGATGAACGAGTCACTGTGTGTGTGTGTGTGTGTGTGTGTGTGTGTATGTGTGTGTGTATGTGTGTGTGTGTGTGTGTGTTTGTGTGTGTGTGTGTGTGTGTGTGAGGAGGGTGAAGAGGGAGATAGAGGGGAGGTTTGTCACCCTTGCTTGTCACCTTCACCCCGATGCCTTACGGCTGGAGAGAGAGAGATAGAGATAGATAGAGAGAGATTGTAATGTGTGTGTCGTTTTATGCGAATGTTTCCATAATTATACAAATAATAATATTTAAAAAATATGAACCGGCAACGCTGAGCTCTTCTTATCGCACGAGTTTTCCTGTTGTCGCCTGTTTCCCCTGATACAGTGAGTTGCCGATGAAAAGTTTTGCACAGAGGAAGGATAATATTAGCTATAGTTTTATTATTATTATCATTATTACTGTTATAGAGGGCTTTTCGATGTATTTTTTGCTAGAATTTAATATAATGAAGCATTAGAATAAAGTAATTTTCTTTTCACATTTGCTAAGCATCTCGAAAATTTATAATACTGATCCATAAGTTGTAAACTGGCGTTCTGAGCATAAGTCCTACACAGTACACTGACAGCTAGGTCATCAGTTTGGTAAGAGTTTGCCTTCGAAGGAAGAAGTACTGCTTCTTCTTTGCTTGCTCCTCGCTGATAATACAGTTTGCTAGTGATGGTTTAAAAGGATATTATAATCAAGCTTACAAAGCCTTATTGTTCTGTGCTGACTGCTACAGCAGCTGAAAAATGGCGTCACATAGCAGTGAAGTGTGGAAATATTTTATGAGCGAGTCAAGTGACCTAGCACAATGTCTGTTGTGCAAGAAAGATTATTCACGAAAGGGACGTGGAAATACATTTCTGAAAAAACACTTGAAATCAGTGCATAAAGAACAGTTTGAAGAGTGAATGGCAAAAGAGACAAAGAAGTTAGAAGAAAAAATAAATATAGAAAAAACACCTTTGCAAAAAGCAAAGACAGACGCTAAGCAAAGGAATGTTGCTGAGTATTTTCAGAGTGCAAAATTATGGGATGCTTCTAACCCTAAGGCAAAGAAACTGGATAAATGCATTGTAGAAATGTTAGTCATGGGTGATTTGCCTTTCAGTCATGTTGAGGACATAGGATTCATGAGACTGATGACTGAAGTTGCTCCGCTATACAGTCTAAAGAATCGAATTTTTTATTCATCAATGATATGTAGTGATATGTATGAGTCTGTTTTCAAGAAAAAAAAGAAGAAATAATTGATGATGTGAAGCAAGACAACAAACTTTCCTTCACAACTGATGTGTGGTCAGATACCTCAGCAGGTGTCTCATTGCTGAGTTTAACTGCACATACCATAAATAAGGAATTTGAAAGAACAAACTTTGCGCTAGGTGCTGAACCACTGGAAGAACGACATACAGGAGAGTATATTTCCAAAATGTTTGATGATATGCTAATGAAGTGGGACATATCTCGTACAAATGTGCACTGTATTCTGTGTGATGCTGGAGCAAATATGAAAAAAGCTCTGTTTCTCTCAGGTGTAAATAATTTGGATTGTACTGTGCATGAAATCAGCTGATTGCTAAAACTGGGTTATCATCACATTGTGATATAGAAAACATGATAAAAAAAAACTCGTAGTATTGCTACGCACTTTCATCACTCAACTATGGCACAAGATGAACTTAAAAAGATTCAGGACAGGCTGCAATTACTTACAGTAAACTCTGTTATTCATGATACACCCACAAGATGGAATAGCACCTTACACATGCTAAGAAGAACACTAGAAATAAAGGAATCTGTGTGTGTGTATGCTGCTACCAACTCCAAAATCAAACAGCTCAGCAATACTGAGTGCTTGATTATGCATAAATGTTTACAAACTTTACAACCTTATGAAAATATCACTAAAAACTTAGTGACTCCACATAAACAGCAGCTGAAGTGATTCCACTTGTAAAGTCCTTAAAACACACTCTTTAGCATACCACATCAATAGTTTCTAACCCTGTTGAAGAAACTCATACTTTAGATACAAGCTCTAAAGATGATCCAGGCTCAGG
Organism: Oratosquilla oratoria; assembly: GCF_046742065.1. Lineage (NCBI taxonomy): Eukaryota > Metazoa > Arthropoda > Malacostraca > Stomatopoda > Squillidae > Oratosquilla > Oratosquilla oratoria. The sequence continues at coordinate 1,352,587 of NC_134816.1, read as the reverse complement.
ATCAGTGATTTAGTTAAATGAAGACAGACAAGCAACATAGGCAGTAAACTTCATGAAAGAAGCACTGCAAGCTGATGTTGAGAAAAGATTTTCTTGGATTGAAAATAAAGATCTTTACAGAATTGCAACATATATTGACCCAAGATACAAGAGTAAAAAAATTTCTTCATCTCACGTCACTGATCAAGTAAAATCATCACTTGCCAGAGTATGTGAGGAGTTTCGTCAGACGACTATTCTAGAAGAGGAAGATGGAGAACCAAGAAGGAAACGATGAAGAGATGATACGAATGAAACACCTACCACCTGTGGAACATTAGATGAAGCAATGACCTCTATTCTTGCCTCCAGCAGTGATGATGAAGCAGAAAAATCATCTGTAGTAACTTTACTCATGAAAGATATTGAGAAATATCACAGAGAGAAAAGAATAAGTGGAACAAATCAAGATAGTTTGCAATGGTGGAAGACAATGCAGACAGTCTACCCTGATTTGGCAAAGGTAGCTTGCCAGTATCTCTCCTGTCCACCAAGTAGCGTACCTAGTGAGCAGCTGTTTAGTAGTGCTGGCTTGAAATATGACGCTAAGCGCAATCGGCTTTTGCCAGAAAATGTAGATAAGCTACTGTTTTTTAATTGAAACTTGCCCATCTTGAACTTTAAATATTAAGTAATAAATATGTGTTTATAATATCAGTTCAATCAGTTGGTTATAGATTTATAGTTAACCACTTTCAAAAGGGTGGAGGTTGGGGAAAGTGGTCGGTGGGATGCACGACGAGTTGGGTCCACGTCCCGCATCCTAGTAACGCACAAAATGTGTGGCTGAAACTCGTCATAAAACTTTATTGTAACAAAAAGTACTTCCACTTTACTTTCACTAGTATACTCTGGAACTCCCTGCGTCTGTATTTACGTCTTCCTATGACTTAAATACTTTCAAAGAGAGAAGTATCAACTATTAAGACACCATTTGAACTCATTTGGCAGTATTTTGGTTCTCCCACCTTGTTTTTATTTGTTACTTCTCCATTCTACATGGTCTGACACTTTTTTTTTTTTTTGGGGGGGGGGTCCTCTTGGTGAGAACGTTTGATGTAAAAACATCCGCATCCGTGAGGATGTCATATTTTGATATCCGCATCCGCATTTGCATCCGCATTTTAGTAAAGACTGATATCCGCATTCACATTTGCATCCGCAAAATGATATCGGCATATACATCCGCATCCGCAGATGTCTGAAATTCGACATCCGATATATCTCTAATATATATATATACGTACATACATATATATATATATATATATGTATATATATATATATATATATGTATGTATGTATGTATATATATACATTGAAATATTTGTTTATTTATTTGTTTATTTACTTGTTTATTTTTAGCTGGCAGAGGATTTATTCAGAAACCTGAGAGTCTTTGCCTCATTAAGGCCTTCAACTCTAATAAATACCACCTCAGATCACCAGGGAAAGGGCGGGGGTATTCTTCAGCTGAATGGTATTGTCAAACTACCAGTAGAATATTTGCATCATCACAATCTTCATTAGCTATTGATGTTTATACGAATCTTAACATTTAGGTGACGGAGTTCAGTTGGAAAGCTGAGAATATTGTCTAGTGATGATAATAGTAAATATGTACAAGTTATTGTTCTTGTTTACGGATTAAAGGGCAGGCAGAGAAAACAATAGTACCAGAGTTAGTAATATGAAAGAGAGTGACGCAGGGAATAATCAAGAGAGAAAGAAATAATTAAAAAGAAAAAGAAAGTGACCAAGAGAGTAATTGAGAACGAAAGACATCAGTGGAGATGAAAAGAGCAATAAAGAGAAAGTGGGTGAACGAGTGAGAAAAACTTATCATTGTGATTAGGGAATAGTCGCTATGGCGTAGCGAAGGAGTGTATTAAGAATCATCTCAAAAGGATTGTAGTTTGGGAGCTTATCCCCCACGCCCACACGCGCACGTCCTATTAGGGAGCTATGAGGACTTGACTCCCTCCGCTTTCCTACGTGCTGGCTCCGAGGACGGGGAGCAGTAGATGATGGGGAATTCTTTGTGTGGACTAGAATGAAGTTGACAGTAAAGCTCGCGTATAACATATTCTAATTGTACCGTTATACCTGACTCAATGGATTTGATCTCACTTCGAAACTAAAGAACTTTGGCAATCCAAAAGCGTCGTGCAATGATGTAGGTTTCATTTCTCCTTAAGATTACTTAGTGTTATCATTGCATTTATTATAGTTCATTGACAGTGTTCATTTTACATGGGGTCGAGAGCAACAGAAGCACCATTCAATTTGAGGGCTGCCTGTCCTCTGGAAGGGATGTTCTGGCCTTTAATAGAAGATGGAATTAAAAAAATCGAGAAGGAAATGGTGGCGTAATCGGAAAATTTCTTTCTGCCAAACGATATTATTGATACATGAAGCGTTCTCTTGACTGAAGAGGCAAGGAATAATTAGTAAAATAGTCTGATGTTAACCAGAATAAAATTTGTAATGAATGACAGTATAAGAAGGATAAGTGGTAACATTTCTAGTAACTTGTATATATTGATTCAAGATAAATAATAATAAACACTATTAACAGAAAACAACATCATATAACTAGATGAAGTTAAATTCACCTACAAAGAAATGGGACAACAAATGTAGACATAAAAAGAAATTAGTAAAAAAGTGAAAAAAGTGGAATAGACTGGGACGTGGTTCAAGTTTTTAATTGTGGCTACAAGCTACTAGCAGAATAAGGCTATCCGCACGCGCGCGCACGTGTGTGTATTTACTTAATCATATTTACCTAATGGTAGTATACAAGAAAGGAGCTACGCTCTTGGGTTCATTCATATTGTCTCCATCTATCATATCTACTTCAATTTTGTTGCTTGTTTTAGCTTAGGCTTTTAATTTTCAGGATATTCAAATGTAGAGCTTAAATTTGTTCCCATGGCCTCGTGAGGTCCTTCCTTCTCAAACCAAGAGACCATCTCTGTCACTGTTAGGGGCGCTTCACAATGGGCCGATTTTCGCCAGCGATTGTGAATTTGAATAGCTAGAAGAAAACCTTAGTTACAGTATTCTACACTTCCCTAAGAATATTTCAATATTGGGTTTAACTTTGGTAAAGGTTTATCCTCTCTTAATTTTTCGTTTATTTTCTCAGTATATGACGAAAAGCTGAAGATTGTAACCGATGTCGTTTCCTCTCAAACGAACTCGCAACAGTTGGTGAGGATCGACCCAATGTGAAATGGCCTTATCCATTCATTTCATTGATCTTAACATTCCGATTTTGTCAACTCTCTTCTTTCACTGGTGGCTGGTATTTGTTTCTAGTCTCCCCTCGTATGATCTATCTGTAATCTTGAGAACCAATTTAGTTACTCGCCTTTATTATTCTCTCGATCTTGCTTGTATCCTTCATCACTCCAACGCTTAAAATTTTAATCTTGGGGGGGGGGGTTAGATTTTCAGTTTGCTGTTCATCACCTCTTCGTTGAAGTACAGTACTGAAAAGTCGCTTCTATGAATCGTCATCAGTCTGTCTTTCGAACTTGCTGATGGGTGACAAGTTTTCCATGACCATCACTCCCTAATTGATTGATTTATTCATTTATTTATTTATTTGTAACTGATTCACTTCTCGTTGAGTAATTCATTGAGGGTGTTCACGTGTGTGTGTGTGTGTGTGTGTGTGTGTGTGTGTGTGTGTGTGTGTGTGTGTGTGTGTGTGTGTGTGTGTGTGTGTGTGTGTGTGTGTGTGAGAGAGAGAGAGAGAGAGAGGGAGAGAGGGAGTGAGGGAGATAGATTACCCTATATAGCCATATACATTTATTGTCTCTACTCGTGTTCACTGCATTAGTTGATGTCTTCTGGGTAGTAGTGTAGGAGTTTATCATTAAATCGTAGATTTACGATGTGACCAAGTTTTTTATAACTTAAAAGACCTGCTCGTATCATAAATGTCCAATGTAAAGGAGTGAATATACTACAATTTCGCGAAAGAATCCAGACACTTGGGGCACAAATAAGTTGAAACAATTGTATATCATTGCAGGTAATGACTGAGTATGCTTGGCTACCTGCCATTTGGGCATGGACTTATAAGGACTTTGATAATAATCCATGGTCCGGACTGGATCTCTGAAGCCTCAATAGATCTACCAAGTGTCCAGCACAGCTGGAACCTAAATTTCAAGTATGTCTGTTCTCAAGCCATCAGGAAAAGATAGTTGTTATTACAAAATGTAACTAATGTTGCACTCTGTATAAAAGTCATCTCAAATTCTGGGAACTAAACCACCTTTAAAAATATTGTGGAATGTTAGAGAATAATTATAGTTTTATGGATTTTTGAATTTATGACTCCTTTCAACTTAAGAGGTACTTAGCTGCAGCAGAAACCGTTGCCTTACTGTAGTCTTAGGTGCAAGGACAACTAGAACAAATGGTACTTACCAATAACATCCGATTTTTTATCTATCTGTTTTATTTACTTTTTTACGGCTGTCAATGACTCTAGCGGCAAATGAACGGTATCTATTAGAATGAGCGTATGATACAGAAAATCTACGGAATATATGTTAACACTGAAGGAGGAAGGGGTTGCTACCTAAAATACAAACCTATCTTTACACACAAACTTTAGAAATAGAAATATTACATATGTTAATGCACACCTGGTGGCAATCGGAAAAAGAAATAAAATACCATTCCCGATTTATGCGTGTGTATATATATATATATATATATATATATATATATATATATATATATATATATATATATATATAACCATTAAAATTGATGGCTAGTTGTGCATTAATTATTTTCTATTCCGTAGAAAGGACATTTATGACTTGGCTGTACAGTATGTAGTCAAGTCATAAATTTCCTTTCTAAGGAACACAAATCTATAATAATTTATATGGAAATACCTTTAAGAAAACAATGCACAACTAGCCGTAACTTTTAATGATATATGCATTAGAGAAAAACTCCTGCCCAAATAAAGGAGTTTGAATGTGTTTGAGATGAGGTGTCTGAGAAGTATGGTGGGGGTTACTAGGCTCGATAGAGTGAGAAATGAGGAGGTGAGGAGGAGAACAGGGGTGAAAAAGGATTTGGGAGATAGGGTTGATGAAAGAATATTAGGATGGTTTGGACATATGGAAAGAATGAGTGAAGAAAGACTAGTAAAAGAGGTATGGAAGGCAGATGTGGAGGGAGTGAACATGAGGGGACGTCCTAGGATGAGGTGGATGGATGGGGTGAAGGGGGCTTTGGGGAAGAGGGGAATGTCTGTTGAGGAAGAAAGGGAGAGGACGGAAGACAGAGGTGAGTGGAGAATGGTTGTATATGGATGATGTTGTGATTGCATGAGGAGGAATGGGCGGGGGGGGGGTAGTATGCGTGAGTAAATTTTGACGCAGCCCGAAGGGATTTCTCCCCGTCCTCTCCTTATATGCAAGGGGGGACGGAGAGGGGGGGTCGCCGATTAAATGAAGCGGCCTTGCTGTGGATGTGCTGTGTCTTGCGACACTGCTTCTGACCCAGGGCGGTGGGCAGGGTGCAGGGATGACCCGTCATCCAGGAGGTGCTCAGATGAGAGGGAGGGTGGGAGGGGTGTGGAGTGTATTTAGGGATGAAATGGGTGGGAGTGTTTTTATGCCTTTCCCTTTTTGGCTACCTCCCTTGGAAGGGGGAAAAAGCCTTGGTATATGTATGTATGTATATATATATATATATATATATATATATATATATATATATATATATATATATATATATATCAAGGACTACTATTACACAGGACGTGCGCACCCAGATCCCTGGGTCCGCTAGCGGAGGCCATTGCTTTCTTTGTAAACTAACATTTTATATTGGACAAATATATCAAAACTAGAAACCTAACATTGTATATAGGACAAATATATCAACTATTGACTTATTCAATGCAGTATAAGTTAATATAAACTTTTATAGTGAAATAAGAAACTATTTTTAAGGCACTGTTATGCTTTGAAATGCCAATTTTAGCCGGACTTTACTGGTATTATTGTATGAGGTTAGTGAACACCAGGGTTGGCGATTTTTTATCTTTATAAAAATAGAAAAAAATAAAACGATTTTCTTTATTTAAATAAGATTTATTTGATTTAAATAGATTTTTTTTTATAGATTTTGAATATTGTGAGATTGCTCTCTGATATGCGATCTGATTGCTAAAGGACATTTTTAGCATATCGATATAAGGAGCAGTGTTATATAGACTTGCCACAAGTATATAAGGAACGGTATAAGCCTACATGTATATATCACTGTGCAGCCCACAACAAGTTTCAACAAGATTCTTGTTGAAACTTGTTCTAGGTAAGCAGCTTCTCACTGAGTCAGTTGCTGCTTTGGAATTAACCAGGAAGGATGTCCTCTGGACCTGGCAGAGTGGTTCTTTCAGGCAGAAAAAATTATCCTGTCTGGAAATATTTTGAAAAACTACCAACAACTTCTGGCAAAGGGTACCAAGCTAACTGCAAAGACTGCAACCAGGAACTACAGGGCATTGTGTCAAGATTAAAATCTCACAGAGATAAATGCCAAGGTCAGCCACAGCATACAGAAGAAGAAATTGATGACCCAGGTAAATAATTTTGCTTGTATTGTGTGCATTTCTCCCCTTTCATACGCAACTATATAAATTTGGTGAACAATGGAGAACATGTGCAATAAAAATGTGAAGGCCTAAAGAGATGATACTTCAATTTCATTACTTCTAAATTTGGGTAATGACTATATCACTATAATATACTGTATCCACTCAATTTGGGGGCCTAGATGATTGTTATTCATTTCATTCAACATTGTGTAATATATTTTATAGGTTCCATTGGAATTCAGCCCACATGGGATTCAGCAGCCCAAAGGGATTTAGCCTAACCTAACCCAACTAACCCATTATTTTTAGTGAATTTGATAGTGGACTGAATCCTGTGTGGGCTGAATTCCAAGCCCACCTATTTCATATCCTGTTAATTATTTCCAAATAACTTAGAGGCTTGTGTGAATATGATCATTATCTGAAAAAATAACTACTGCACTCAAAAGTAGCCTAAATCACACTGTATTCTTTCATTTATTTATTCATTTATAAATTATGCAATATGCTCAAATTTTCTGTTTCCATTTCAGGATCTGTATCAACAGCTTCAATCCCTTCATCATCGGCTCCCCTTGAATTATCTGCAAACCTGACTCCACCATTAGAAAGGTCACTATCAGACCCCTTCCACTGGCGCCATTTCTGCTAAATAATTTTCATCTAAAAGCATCATAAAAACTTCAGCCTCTCAAAAGGAAAATCTCGACAAAGAAGTTACAAGAATGATATTTGCTACAAATTCACCATTTCGTCTTGTTTAGCATCCTCAGTTTCTCAATATGGTTCAGAGCCTGAGGCCAGGTTATATTCCTCCATCCAGAAAAGATATTGCTGATAAGTACTTGGATCTTGTGTATAAAAAGGAATATAAAAAGTGTGCAGATGACCTGAATAATGAAACTGTATGTCTTTCAATTGATGGGTGGTCTAACATCCATAATGAGCCCATAATATGTGTCACTCTAAAAACATCCACTGGTCAGATTTATTTAGTTGACACAATGGACACATCAAGGAAACCTCACACTGCTGAATATCTTCTACAACTTGTGCAAAATGCGATCAAGAAGGCTGAACAAGATTTTGGGTGTCACATTGGAAGTGTTGTGACAGACAATGCAGCAAATGTAACCAAGATGAGAAAAGTCTTGGAGGAATCGAGTGAACCTGAGCATACCGTCCTCACATACGGCTTATACCGTTCCTTGTATACTTGTGGCAAGTCTATATAACACTGCTCCTTATATTGATATGCTAAAAATGTCCTTTAGCAATCAGATCGCATATCAGATAGCAATCCCACAATATTTAAAATCTATAAAAAAATCTATTTAAATAAAATAAATCTGCTTAAAAATATATATATATATATATTTTATAAAGATAAAAAAAAAAAAAAAAAAAATGCCAACCCTGGTGTCCACTAACCTCATACAATAATACCTGTTCAGTCCGGCTAAAATTGGCATTTCAAATCATAACAGTGCCTTAAAAATAGTTTCTTATTTCACTATAAAAGTTTATATTAACTTGTACTGCATTGAAAGACTAGTAAAAGAGGTATGGAAGGCAGATGTGGAGGGAGTGAACATGAGGGGACGTCCTAGGATGAGGTGGATGGATGGGGTGAAGGGGGCTTTGGGGAAGAGGGGAATGTCTGTTGAGGAAGGAAGGGAGAGGACGGAAGACAGAGGTGAGTGGAGAATGGTTGTATATGGATGATTTTGTGATTGCATGAGGAGGAATGGGCGGGGGTGGGTGGGGGGTGGGGTAGTATGCGTGAGTAAATTTTGACGCAGCCCGAAGGGATTTCTCCCCGTCCTCTCCTTATATGCAAGGGGGGACGGAGAGGGGGGGTCGCCGATTAAATGAAGCGGCCTTGCTGTGGATGTGCTGCGTCTTGCGACACTGCTTCTGACCCAGGGCGGTGGGCAGGGTGCAGGGATGACCCGTCATCCAGGAGGTGCTCAGATGAGAGGGAGGGTGGGAGGGGTGTGGAGTGTATTTAGGGATGAAATGGGTGGGAGTGTTTTTATGCCTTTCCCTTTTTGGCTACCTCCCTTGGAAGGGGGAAAAAGCCTTGGTATATGTATGTATGTACTGCATTGAATAAGTCAATAGTTGATATATTTGTCCTATATACAATGTTAGGTCTCTAGTTTTGATATATTTGTCCAATATAAAATGTTAGTTTACAAAGAAAGCAATGGCCTCCGCTAGCGGACCCAGAGATCTGGGTGCGCACGTCCTGTGTAATAGTAGTCCTTGATATATATGTATATATTTATATACGTACATATATATGTATATATACATATGTATATATATATAATATGTATATATATATGTATATATATATATATGTATGTGTGTGTGTGTGTGTACTTTATGTATAATCATAAACATTATAGTTTTTTACATGCAATTATATATGTTACTGTTTTGGTGGAGAACGATGTTTATAGCTTTTTAATATTATATTTATATATATATTTTTTTTATCTGTTCATTTATTTGTTTTCTTGTTAATTGATTTATTATTAATTCATTCGTTTTTCTATTTATCTACGTATCAATGCATTTATGTATTTTTTCTTGTGAATATCCTATGGTCACTCAAGAAAGTTACATTTGTGTACCACGTATGTGCCCAAAGTATGCAAACCATCAACAATTTCTTTATGGCCAACGTTTGCCATTCAAGGTGTGACCTTGGTTTTTTGCTGCAGACGGTGGCGTCGGTGGTGATGTTGGCGTTGTTGATGTCGTTCTTGTGTCGAGT
>NC_134816.1:1330620-1338120 GCF_046742065.1 Oratosquilla oratoria | reverse complement strand
GGATAACGAACGAACACAATGAGCTGGACGCAATTCAACACGTCAGTGGACTCGTCGAGTTGAATTGAGAAATGGCACGTTCGCAATCTTGTCACAAGTTGCGATTTTATGTCACAGGACATATCTTCAATCCTTCTTCTCACTGTATCATTTGAAAGCGGTATACATTTGAGAGTACTTGCGGCCTCTTTTCCGATCATCACCTCGCAAATCTCTACCGCTGCGGGGAGCACCAGTTCCTCCCCGATTGTGTGGGGCTTCTTGCTTCTGGCTATCCTCTGCGCTGTCAGGTGGCTCGCTGTGCCTTTTGAGGAATGGTGGTGAATCCTGTCATCGTAGTTTGTTGTTGGTGGTACACCTCTCTCTTGCACTCAAAAAAGGACTTGCTTTTCTGAGCACAATCCGGATGTTTCGTTTCAACGTGTCTCCTCTGTTTAGAAGGCTTCATAGCATCGTTAGAAAGCACCTGCAGGCAGATTACGCACTTTGGTTTCCCGTCCTTGTTTTCGATGAAGCCGAATTTAATATAGCTATCGTCATATTTCCTCACTTTTCCTGATGATTTCGATGGTTCGCCGAGTTCACTCGTAACGCTGGATGCCGGTCGTTTTACAAACTTGTCCATGATGACACCTACCAAAGGTACACCAGGCTGCTGTCACTATGAATCACTGTTGATACTACCATGCACATGCACAGCTATCTCCTACTCACGCATCTGAAAGGATATAGATATAGTACTGTTAAATATAGATATACCCCTAGTTCTCACAAAAGGGGGACATACACAAACAAAATAATAGTTAATAAAAACATAATTACATAAATAATCTATACACAAAGATAATAAAAATGTCTTTTTTACCCAACAACTCATGATACACTCCTGACGACCACTGGACGTACACTGCCAGTGGTTGACATTCCATCAGTGTTGCCAGATGGCTGTCACGGAAATCGGCTGCATCCACCGATAAATTCGTTAAATTTTGCGGACCCCCTGTCAAAGTGCCGCGGACCCCACTTTGAGAACCCCTGCCCTACGGGACATGCGAGATGTGTTGAGAGTGATACTGATATCCACGTCGATAATGATATTGATGCTTGTATTGATAGTGATACACTGGTTGTACTGGTACTGGCACTGGTGTATACTGGCACTGTGTTGGTATTAATCCTTATACTGGTATTGATACTGAAAATTATATTGACGTTGATATTAATACTTGATATTAATATTGGTGTTTGGTAATGTTGAAATTAATTTTATTGGGTAGCACTATAGAGGTCCAATTTGTTGTTGATACATGTTGATACCAGTACTGAAAAAACTGAGGCTGGGTCAGTGGACCCCTGCATGAAATCCAGCTATTCATATAATTGTCACATGTATTTAAATGTTGTTGTTGTTACTGTTGTTATTATTTGTTATATTGCTATTGTCATTATTGTTGCTGTTAGTGCTATTATTGTTATTTTTCATTATTTTGAATACTATTATTATTTCATTGTTGATAATACTATTATGTACTTATTAATTTTGTCATTTGTTAATGTTATTTCGTTTTTAATTTTGTAGTCTATTCATGAACCATACTATACCATATGGAAATTAACTACTTCCTTATATTCCACAATGATAGCTTGCTCCACTAAACCCATTCCTACAACTGTGCGAGATTTTCCAGGTGATCATTGTAACATGACGCTCGAACGTATATGGCAAACAGTTTATAGCTTTATATAACAACGTTTACGGTCTCTTATGATGGTAGCGAGGAGCTTTCTGGACGTCCAAACTCGCCACCTTTGCCCTATGTGTTGGGACAACTAGGGCAAATGTCAGACATTGATAGCAATTGAGGATTGAGACAACCTTGATTTTCATTCGGTGGAACCGAAGTAAATAATGTCATGGTACATACGCTGTTTTTTTTTATGATAAGAATAACTATAAACTCCCAAACATTTTATTTCAAGGCCTAGCGAGAAGAGTTAAGAATGCTTAATAAAGATTAAAATACGTGTTCAGAACACCAAACCGATAAAAATATAAAAAAAGATAAAACAAGAATGAGTTATTTAAGAATATCGCACGATAATGTGACGACGTCATTCAACCAGTCATGTTCATGAAATTCTCACGTCCATGTTGACAAGCAATATTATGAAATGGCTGTTGCAGAGAGCGCGGATCACTACCAGCCTGAGCTCAGCTCTGATAAGAGCACGATGTAAGTTTTGAAAATTCATTGAAACTCATGAACGGCAACAGAACCTCATCTTGCTCTCCCACGCCGTAAAAAAAAAAAAAATATATATATATATAAATGAATAATAATAGATAAAAAAAATAGATGCGCGAGATTATTTTCTGATAAATAGGATACTTCATACTACATCAAAGTGTCATTCAGCATTTTAGTTTTTCTTCAGTCGGACAGTCGAACGAGTTGACCGTTGAAATGGATCATAGATAGGTTTAGCGCCGTGAATACAAAGAAGACTGCACAGTACACTAGACAAAGTTTTAACATTTGTTTTCATGGTCCCCTAATAAGATAATAAATCTGCTGTTGGACAGAATGAAAGTGTCAAGAACGCATATTAGCACCTTTGCATACTGAAGGTTTCTCCCAACTGAATAAAATCTTCTGGCAGCAGCAACAATAGAATATGCAAATAGCTTTTTTTTTTTCTCTCTCAACCAATAGTGAATTTCCCCATAAGGGAGGGACAGTTACAACAGCAGGTTTTCAAACTGAAACTGTTGAAATACTCGTACTGCTCTTTCGACAGACTATAGTCCTTCAGATCCTGCATTCTATATGGTTTTAGGACATCACACTTTCAAATGCCACAGTTTATAACAGTAGCCTCCTGAGTAAGACAGACCTGTCAACGGGACTGGTGGTGTGACAATATGATATATGATGAACAGGGGTTTGCAAGGTACGTTGAGATTGGAAACCACTACTGAACCATCTGCATGCACCTCCAGTAGGCATTGACTAGCTCAACTTGATTAGCAGTCTGCTGTGACTACAAAAAAGAATGCGACCTGTCCACTGCATGCCTTGCGCGCGTGTGTGCGTAAGTGCAAGTGTAAGTGTAGATATAAGTGTGAATGTGACTGAGAATGTGAATGTGATTGTAAGTGTAAGTATGAATGTAAGTAAAGTACGAGTGTGTGAATGTATATGTGTCTGGGTGTGCTCATATAATCAATTATTCTTTTCAAAGCAATCATATCCTTTGGCATCCCTTTCCTCTTCATTACCACATACTTATTTGAATTCAAGTAAGCAATGAACGTATACTTTTCCATTTACCCAAATCCTGTTTTGTATGCACATTCGTGTATTTCTGTGGTTACTAGATAAGCTCTTAAGGTTAAAGCTAACCTCTGTAATAGCTATTGCAATAAAAAATGACCTAAATTTTATCTTAATAGCCCGTTAATTGCTGCAGTAGGTACCATTCTCTAAAGCTTTACGATCGTAAAAGTTGCCGTCAAATGTTGGGATCTCGCCTTACGAAAAGATATTCAGTAAATTCGTACAGCAGACGCCATATTGTTGTATACATTTTTGGTTCTAATTACTTATGGTGCAAGTAGCTTTGTGTTTCTTATTTGTAGTGACAAGGAAACAACGTTTTAAAGAAATTTGCTGGAGATATTGCTCTAATAAGAAATGTAAAAGATTTCTTCCACGTAATCATCAGTTTTACGATCGTAGATGTATGGAAAATCCTGTATCAGATCGTAAGTACGTAAACAGATGACACATTGTCGTTTACCCTCAAGTTACGCAAGACACAACCAGAGGTAATCAAAGAAGACCTTCACTTGTACAAATTACTTTGATGGTAAACACATGTTACCACAGTATCAAACCAGCGTAACCAGGAAATTACTTGGTTACTGGCAACAGTAGAATAATGCTCATCCATATTGTCTTATTACAAGAACGATAAAAAATAACCATACGTCTAGAGGTGCCCTACAAATGCCGAAACAAATGGAGTCTGAGATTAGCATGGTACGTAAAAAAGAGATAAAGAAATAGAGAGAGAGAGGTAGAAGAAGAAGGAAAGGGGAGGGAGGGAGGGGAAGAGGGAGAGGAAGGGGTAGGAAAAAATGGAATGCGAGGAAAAAGTAAAGTTATGTGATTCACAAGGAACGTTGATATTAAGAGGTAGAATGTGAGAGTGAAGGATGTAACTAGAGGGAGTGGAGAGTTTTAAGCACCTAGGATCGCATTTAGCGTGCAGTGAATGATTAGAGGTGAATTACAAAGTAAAGAAAGTGCGTAAATACCTGGATGAAATGAAAGTAATTTTGGAATCTAAGAGCGTCTGAGATTGACAAATCAATTTTTTTTTTTTTTTTTTTTTTAGGAGACCTGTAATGAAATGAGTAAATAGCGGCATGTGAGTAAAAGAGAGAAGAATGCAAGAGATAGGTTCATGTTTGTTTAGCAATTTTGTGGTAGCGTTGGTTTCCCGTAGCAGCCAAAATTGTCTTAATTCGAAAACAGTAAGAAAAGGTGCAAAATAATATGAAGTTCATTTATTGTCGTGGCTCATTATACAGAATGTCTAGTCAGACGCTTCACTGTTAGGTGCATCAATAGACGGGTTAAACGAGACAGCTTTAGAATAAATCTATCACTTGAAATTATAGATGAAGAAACGATTAATTTTCCCAATCTGGAGTTTTCCACATAAAAGTGGAAAAAAAAAAAAAAATCAACTAGGACGGTGATACCTTTTAGAAATCTTATTCTTGTTTATATCGGAATGTTTCAATCAGTTTTTATTCTCGGCAACAACAATGATTTCTTTCCATGGGGGAAATATTATGCCGTATATAACATTGAATGATTACGTGACATCAGTTAGGAAAGACAATCATACCGAAGAAGTAAAACATTTCTATGAAGTCTTTTGGCAGGACAACACATATTATTTCTTCTGGTAAACACTAATGGAGTGGAGGTATGGATGGAGCGGGAGGGAGGATCTTTGTGGAAAAAAATTGAAAAATTCTACTGGAAAAAGTATTGAACGACAGACGTTCCGAACCAGGAAGTCGATAGCCAAAGCCAGAGACAGGAGCGAAAATAAGAATGTTGTCGAAATGAAAGAGAAAGGGAAAATAGCGACATGATGTCTCTAGTTCCTTACTGAAGCGTTAAAAAAACAAAAACAAAAACAAAAAAATCTCCCAGACTCTGAGGTGAGGAAATTCAAACCTGGCTTAGTATAATTTTGGTGTTATAAAACCCCCGCGCGATGCACTTCGACAATACGAAATTGAACATCTTAAACAGAAACACTGAATGGGTGATGGCGTCATTACATGACGCTGCATTCTCTGGTCGACAGACGAAATAGACTGGCATGACAGTCGGCATACCCAACACACTCCACAATTCGCGTACTTTAAATTTCATAAATATGAACCCTTGCACCTGACCTCCAGCATTGCCGGAAAGCCAAAGTTTGCCTAGAAACAATTCAGACCAGTTCGAATGGTAATGGCATGTCTCTTGGAACCGATCATTCCACTCGCTTTCTTCACATATAATGAGAATGATGAATGGCATGCCGACGTACGATTGATGGAATGTCATTCGGCGTGTTTGAAGACAACATTTACCAATATATTTAGAAGGGTAAATACCATTTAAGAAATGTTTATATATATATATATATATATATATATAATATATATAATATATATATATATATATATATATGATGTAAAATTATATGCTCATTGGAGATTTTTCAAGTGAATGCAAAAACTACAGCGAGCAAAATGTTGTACAATCTCAAAAAACTTTGTCCTAAAACGGTGTTTACTCTGTAAAATTCGTTGACGCTTTACAAAGGATTACAAAGGCAGAGCATGCCGACAGGAGACCTTTTGGTACATATCTAGGTCGGATGCGAAAAAATCATAATAATGATAAATAAATGAATGAATAAGAATATAATAATGTAAATAATTAAGATACTTAAATACATAGGTATATTTAGATAATAAACAGGTAAATAGTAAATAATATATATATATATATATTATATATATATATATATATATATAATATATATATATATATATATATATATATATATATATATATATATATATATATATATATATATATATATATATAAGTCTTGAATCTTTATACTTAGGAGAAACTATCCACCGCCCAAAATAGAATGCGAATCTGTCTTCATTTTTTTTTTCGACTTGGAAATACTTTGAAAAAAAATGGAGAGAGAGAGAGAGAGAGAGAGAGAGAGAGAGAGAGAGAGAGAGAGAGAGAGAGAGAGAGAGAGAGAGAGAGAGAGAGAGAGAGAGAGAGAGAGAGAGAGAGAGAGAGAGAGAGAGAGAGAGAGAGAGAGAGAGAGAGAGAGAGAGAGGGAACGAGGGAGGAGAGAGAGAGAGAGAGAGAGAGAGAGAGAGAGAGAGAGAGAGAGAGAGAGAGAGAGAGAGAGAGAGAGAGAGAGAGGGACAGAAGGGAGAGAGGGACAGAAGGGAGAGAGGGAGGGAGGGAGAGAGGGACAGAAGGGAGAGAGGGAGGGAGGGAGAGGGAAAGGGAGGAAGAGGGAAAGGGAGGAAGAGGGAAAGGGAGGAAGAGGGAAAGGGAGGAAGAGGGAAAGGGAGGAAGAGAGAGAGGGGGGAGGGAGAGAGGAGGGGAGAGAAGGAGAGGGGGACAGTGGGAGAGAGGGAGAGAGAGAGAAGGAGGGAGGGAAGGGGGAGAGGGAGAGAGGGAGTATGGAGAGAGGAGGGGAGAGAGTGAGAGAGAGGGGGAGAGTGAGGGATTGGGGGAGAGAGAAGGGGTGGGAGAAAGAGAGGGGGGAGAGTGGGAAAGAGAGGGGGGAGAGTGGGAAAGAGAGGGAGGGAAGGGGAGAGAGAGAGAGAGGGTGGGAAGGGGAGAGGGAGAGAGAGGGTGGGAGAGAGGGAAAGGGAGGGTGAGAGGGAAAGGGAGGGTGAGAGGGAAAGGGAGGGTGAGGAGGAAAGGGAGGGTGAGGGGGAAAGGGGAGATGGGGAGAAAGAGAGGGAGATGGGGTGAAAGAGAGGGAGATGGGAAAAAAGAGAGAGAGAGGGAGAGAGAAGGAGAGGAGGATAAAGAGAGAGGGAGAGAGAAAAAGAGAGTGAGAGAAATAAAGAAAAAGAAAGCGAGTAAATGGACCCAAGGACCCTTGCATTTCGACCATCCCTTTCCCCATAACTCCAATACCACGTACACATACCAATCACGGTGCCTGTGTATTGCCCTACCATAAGAGCAGCGCGGCTACAGGTTGTCGATACACCTGCCCATTTTGATTAATTTATATAATTCCTGTTCACATGTGACAACATATCTCTTCATACAATGTACAAATGGCTTCACGTATAAATACCACAGGGACTGGCGTCTTTTACAAAACTGTGTCAAATATATTTTCTAATTCGAATATCTATTACACGAATAA
>NC_134816.1:1323120-1325620 GCF_046742065.1 Oratosquilla oratoria | reverse complement strand
GAAAGGGATTGTCCGGTCAGATTTTTGTCCGTTATATTCGATATATCGAGATCCGATATATCGACGGTTTACCGTTTATATATACATTATATATACATTATATATATGAATAGCACACACACACATACACACACACACACACATATATATATATATATATGAATATATATATATATATATATATATCACACAGGAACCCACAGTCGGAGAAAGAATAAACTTCGAATAGAGAATAATCCTATATTTCGGCTATCAACTGTAGCCCTCTTCAGGAAAGTACATAAGATAGAGAACAGAGGGGACTTATAAACTGCAGTAAGAAGAGATGTGGACAGTTGACCTCACTCAGACGCGGGGCTAACTGGGGTGGCGGAGGAGGGAGGGGGTGAGGAGAGGGGAGGATGTAACGTCCGCACGAGCTTATTTATTGCTGCGCGTGAGATAATGTCAGGGGTCCACTGCCCTTTAGAAATATTAATATTAGGGCATTCCTCAATTAATGCTGATTCGACTATTTTCCTCCTGAAACCACAGTGGGACTTGAACACTAATCTGGCCTTACCCCAGTCGAAAGAATGATTCTTATTTTTAACATGAAGAAATACAGCCGAATTTTCCTGCCCATACCTAATTGACCTTTTATGTTCTGCCAATCTAGTGTTCAAGTCTCTCCCGGTTTGACCCAAGTAAACCAAATCACAATCTTTGCAGGGCAAACAATAAACACCAGGTGACTCAACTTCCTTCGGCTTTTGTTGAACGTTCACAATTTGCTTACGTACGGTGTTGGGATAGTGATAAGCAATAGTGAGACGTTCACGAGGAAACAATTTAGTAGAAGAACTGATGGTATTATTGAATGGAATCTTTAAAATGTCCTTAAAGGAGCGGTGAAAATTTGAGGGGACGGAAGTTTTAAAATGGTTGGCCCTAGCCTTACTGAGGGCTTGGTCCAGAAACCAAGGAGGATAAGCCAACTTCTCAAGTTGACATTTGATCACCTCAATCTCGTGGTCCAGAAATTGAGGACTGCAAATCCTGAAAGCCCTCAAAAAAAGGCCAGAGGCAACACTTTTTTTGACATTGTCAGGGTGATTGCTAAAAAAGTGGAGATAACTGCCTGAATGGGTGGGCTTACGGTATACTGTAAAGAATAAATTATCATCAGTTCTTCTTAATAAAATATCCAAGAAAGGGATTTGGTGTCCTTCTTCCCATTCAACTTTAAATTTAAGATTCGGGGTCAATTGGTTCAATTTATCATGGAACACTTCAAATGGGCCCCAGCTGTCATCCCATGCCGAAAAGATATCGTCTACGTACCTGAGCCAAATCATTTCGGGCGGTTTGAGTGAGGTCAACTGTCCACATCTCTTCTTACTGCAGTTTATAAGTCCCCTCTGTTCTCTATCTTATGTACTTTCCTGAAGAGGGCTACAGTTGATAGCCGAAATATAGGATTATTCTCTATTCGAAGTTTATTCTTTCTCCGACTGTGGGTTCCTGTGTGTTATCTACAAATGTGCTACTACATTTCTATTTAGAAATATATATATATATATATATATATATATATATATATATATATATGTATATATATATATACATTAGTGAATTTAGGGAGCAGGTTCTCTTCAATGCATTTCTTATTAAATAACACAGCAAGCTGGCCGTTAGTTATCTTCTTATTGAGACTTTCTACTCTTCTAATAACTTTTCTCTCTAAAGGAGGGAGAAGGTATACAATACTTCCAAACGAGTCCATGATTGGGTAGGAAAACTAACATTTTACGACGTTTCGCCTATGCATTAGGCATCTTCTGGTAATTTATTCAGAAATAAATACATATATAAGATGCATATATATATATATATATATATATATATATATAAAACTAATATATATATATATATATATATATATATATATGTGTGTGTGTATATAAATATAAATATAAATATATATATGTATATATATATATATGTATATATATGTATGTATGTATGTATATGTAACACTCAAGAAACTCACAGTCGGATAAAATAAACTTCCAATGAAAGAAGAGACTATATTTCGGCACCCACAGTCTTCGAATGAAAGATTCTATATTTCGGCTACCAACTGTAGCCCTCTTCATATATATGTAAATATATATAAGGTATGCAAAGATGATGTGTGGAACAAGGAGGGCAGGAGGAAATAGAAGGAAGGGTAGTGAGTGGTGGGATGAGGAACCAAAGAAGAGTATAAAAGAGAAGAAGCAGGCATTCATAGATTGGCTACAAATTAGGACGAGGGAATCGTAGGAGAGGTACAAAGTAAAGAGAAAGGAAGTTAAGCATAAGATAAAGGAAGCAAAGAGGAGAGCAGATGTGAAATGGGGTAAGAGTATGACAGAAAAGTTTGAAAGTAATCAAAAGATGTTTTGGAAGGAAATTAAAAGAGGAAGAGGAGGCGAATCAAGCAGAGAAAAAAAGGTAAAAGGTGCAGATGGAGAGA
>NC_134816.1:1313120-1318120 GCF_046742065.1 Oratosquilla oratoria | reverse complement strand
TTCAAACTTTTCTGTCATACTCTTACCCCGTTTCACATTTGCTCTCTTCTTTGCCTCTTTTACCTTTTGCTTTACTTCTCTTTTCTTTTCTTTGTACTTTTCATATGACTCCCTCGTCCTATTTTGTAACCAGTCTGTGAAAGCTCGCTTCTTCTCTTCTACAACCTTCTTTGTTTCCTCATCCCACCATTTACTACCTTCCTTCTATTTCCTCCTGTCCTTCTTGTTCCACACACCATCCTTGCACACTTTGTGACTCTCTCCTTGAACCATCTCCATTCCTCCTCCACACCTAGCTCTACTCTATCCTTCACACCCTCCCACTCCTCCTTCAGCTTCTTTTTGTACTCCTTCTCCTTTTCCTTTTAATTCAGAGTTCACTCTAAGCACCTCCCTACCTTTTGTCCCTTTCCTCTTTCTCCATCTATCCTCCACTCTCAACTTACCTTCCACCAAAAAATGATCTGATATTCCCCCACCCTCTCCCCTTAGCACATCTATATCATTAACTCTTCCTATCATAATCCTATTTACCACTACATAATCCATTAACGCTCTATCTACCACCCTTCCCTCCACCACCCTTTCCCATGTGTACTTATGCTTGACTGTCTTCCTAAACACTGTATTTGCTATTATCAACTCTCTTTCTAGACACATTTCCACCATCAACTCTCCACTACGATTATTTCCTGGAACTCCACATTTCCCAACCACTCCATCAATTGGACCATTTCCTACCCTAGTATTACGGTCTCCCAGTACTATTACATTGGCATATATATATATATATATATATATATATATATATATATATATATATATATATATATATATTGTGGTTGTGAAAATGTATCTCTAATCACTGGGACCCATTCAGTGTTGTGTATATATATATATATATATATATATATATATATATATATATATATATATATATATATATATATATATATTTATAAACATTATTAATATATATAGATGTAAACATATATTATTAATATATATTTATATATATATTTATACATTTGTATATATATATATATATATATATATATATATATATATGTATGCAAAGTAGACCACTTGGAAAAAAGAAACTAACGAAGCAGACCGCTTTAGTATATTACATCTTCAGTGCAGCAAGTACATAGAAATAGAAATGCATACGTAATACATACATGAAAAAAGGAACAAAGACAGTTTGAATAAGGGTAGCGGATAATTACCCCCTGGAGGGCGGAAGGTCAATGTCAATACATTAATGATGGTGGGGCGACATCAGGTCACAGTCGCCAGGGTCAATGCTTCCACTAGTGATTGTAGGGCTACATTAGGTCATAGTCGCTGGGTTACATTTTACCTGATATTATCTTACTAATTTCTTGACAAATAAAATGATCAAGTTTATATAACCCCTTGTGTAGGTTGGTATTTTGATCACTGGTGGTATGAATCAAACTACACTCTATTAAGTTTCTTGCTATTATGTTGTTGGTATAATAGATTGCGTGGATGATTATTTAATTCGATATGCTTGAATATTCCACTAGAATTATTGCCATCCCTAACATTTTTCTTGTGTTGTTCAATTTTAATGTTTAAGGGTTTGGCAGTTTGACCTATGTAAAATTTATTACAAAATTTGCAAGGAATTTTGTAAATGCATCCTTTTTTAATTTCAATACTATTGTTGATGAGTTTATGTTTTACTGTACTATCATTTTTAAAAACTACCTTTACGTTAAATCTTTTTAATAATTCTGTGATACTTAACAAATTTTCTTGAAATGGTAAAATTAAAACATTATGATAATTAAGAGGCTGAGGAGTTAAAAATTATTTCCTTGCAAAATTGTAAGCAATATTAAGGAATTGCTTAGGGTATTTTAATTCTAGCCCAATGTTAAAAACATTTCTGATTTCGTCATCAATAAATTCAGGACTACAAATACGAAAAGCTCTTAGAAACATTGAAGAAAAGACTGTACGGTTAATATTATTTGGATGAGAATAATAATAATGGATATATGAACTTACATTGGTTGGTTTACGATATACTTTAAATTTAAGGCTATTGTCATGACGTAAGATAGTGCAATCTAAGAAAGGTAAGGTACAATTTTTCTCAATTTCTAAAGTAAATTTAATAGAATCAACTAAATTAAATACCCTTGTTGATTCTATTAAATTTACTTTAGAAATTGAGAAAAATTGTAGCTTACCTATTGTCATGACATAAGATAGTGCAATCTAAGAAAGGTAAGGTACAATTTTTCTCAATTTCTAAAGTAAATTTAATAGAATCAACTAAATTAAATACCCTTGTTGATTCTATTAAATTTACTTTAGAAATTAAGAAAAATTGTACCTTACCTATTGTCATGACGTAAGATAGTGCAATCTAAGAAAGGTAAGGTACAATTTTTCTCAATTTCTAAAGTAAATTTAATAGAATCAACAAGGGTATTTAACTTAGTTGAATGAAATATTTAGCTGAATGAAATATTTTGACGTTAGCTTGAAACCTCCAGAATGGTCTAATTGAGTTAGTCTTAATTAGCATAGTAATCTGTTTTGGGTTTTCAGTGAAGAAAATAATGTGAAACTTTTTCTTATTGTATAAGGTACGATGTATTTTTTTTAATTTGTTATCTGACCAAGGGTTTCCCCAAACCTAATTAGAATCTTCTTCGATAAATTGAACGGAAGTCCTTAAGTACATCATCGTAGAAAAAGAAGTAACTTATTCTTTTTGTATTGACACGGGCACAGGGTCTCCTCCAAACTGAGTAAAATCGCCTGGCATTGGAAAAAAAAATCACTCATAGGAAATGGAATCAAACGTGACGTAGCACTTAGATTTGAGCTCACTAGTTCCCGGGGGCAAGTGCTACAAAGATGAATTAGATGACAGATAATTAGAATAAAATATGCCACCCGGCACGGAGGGAGGAAAAAGAGATAATCAGTGCTCCTAAAGGGGCGGAACAGATCTGAATAGAATAGGTTGGCATCAGCTAGAATAAAAGAAATGCAGCACAATGTATAGAAGAGGTTAGGTTCCAAAGTAAGGATTTGATATCTTGATTTGATAAAAATCTCGATTTGATAAAAAAGAAAACTTCCTAAAATGATTACCAACTATTAAACACAGAAGACAATTCGACAGTGACGTCACAGGCTTTGCTGGCAAACGATTGGCGCAAATAACAGGAGAGGAATAGGTAAGAAGTTGTATTCAGAGGGTAAATAAATGGCCAGGTGTTCTTTACCTGCAGCTCTACCTCTTTAGCCCAGAAACGGGCTTTCGAGGACAAACGATTTTAAGTCAACCATAACTGCGATCAATCACAGGTCCCTTAGTTCTAAGGTTTTTATTTTTATACTAATGATACTGATGTGAGATGAAGGAATAGAAATGCTCATAAAATTTTCAAAAACTAAATATTAATGGTATAAAGAATTGTGAGCAAACCTAACCCAATACGAATCAAACCTAACTTAATGTAGCCTATCCCGATCTAGCCCAACCCTACCTAACCTAACCAACCGTACATTGCTTAATCAAACCTAGCCTGATGAAATCCGATTCAGCCAATAAATACTAAGATAATCTTCCCGTGCACTGTATCCTCGACTTTTATGTCGAAAACAGAGGAGTCCACAATCTCTCCATAGTACTGAATCTGTCATCTTCTACGGTAGTCTGGAATGTAAACATCACCTGTGATACTCTCCTCTCAGACGCTTACCAACACTATCGTCACCCTACTGCAGCTCGTCGTCTATAGCCTTGTCTCTTGCCCTCTGTTATTGCTACCCATTTTTCGTCTTTTCAGTTTCTTCTCCTGTTTCCTCGTCCTTATCCTCTTGTCGTTCCTCAGCTTTCTCTTCTCCTTTTTACATCTTCATCCTCCTCTTCATTCCCTTCCTACTTTTCTTCCTATGTGCCAATGCCACTCTCCTTCCGAGGTCTTTCTCCCTTTGTCCCTACCACCCTTCGTCCCTCCCTCCTTCCTTACCTCCCTGCTTTCCAATCTTCTCTTCCCTCTCATATCTTACTCCCTTCCTCCCACCCTCCCTTCTTACTTATCCCCTCTCTCCTTATCCCCCTCTTCTACTCCCCCCCTGCCTCCCACTCCCCGGGGCAGCTTCCCACCCAGCGCTCCAGCCTCCATCCCAGCGTACCTGAGAGCATAATCCCAAAGTGCGTAGTATACTAGACATGCTCTGAATTCATAGTCTACATGATCAGCATGCTCATAGATACGTCTCTGTACTCCATGGTAATAGTATACAAATTGTTTACAAAGAAGACTAAGTACATGTTTTGACTTAACTCTTTAGATGTTAGGTAATTCCGTGCCTAAGATCCACGCGATAGATACGTATGCATACTTTTTTTAGGACATTCCTGACCATTACTGAGGTACTCTGTGGGTGTCGATGTTTTTCTAAGGAATAATACATTCACTTTGCTAGTATATATATTCCGTCATGCACGACAAATGTGAAAAGGGACTTGCAGAATATCCAAATTTAAGTGGACAACACCGGAAAAAAATCACACAAACTTGAAACATGAAAAGAGAGAGGAGGCAACTGATATTATAAACAGACTGCAGAATGTGCAGTATTGCTCGAAGTTGCTTGACAGTGTATAATGCGAAAGTTATAGAGAATGCTCAGATGTACGTGTCAGTATTAGATGTACACAAGTGAAGGGATGTACAGAGATGTGCTTGCGCACACGCGTATTCGCGCGCTTACACACACACACACACACACACACACACACGCACACACACACACACACACACACACACACACACACACACACACACACACACACACACACACACACACACACACACACACACACACACACACACACACACACACACACACACACACACACACACAAATATAGCCCAGGCTGTTCCAATTGATAATATAGATGTAACTGCTTACGATGCAGTTACTGGTGTGAGCTCTCC
>NC_134816.1:1305620-1308120 GCF_046742065.1 Oratosquilla oratoria | reverse complement strand
ATATATATGTATATATATACATTTATATATATGTATATATACATATGTATATATATACATTTATATATATGTATATATATACATATATAATATGTATATATACATATGTATATATATACATATACATATATCTATACATATATATACATATATATATATATATACATATATATATATATACATATATATATACATATATATATATACATATATATATACATATATATATATATATATATATACACATACACATACCAAGGCTTTTTCCCCCTTACAAGGGAGGTAGCCAAAAAGGAAAAGGCATAAAATCATTTCCACCCATTCCATACCTGAATACACTCCACACCCCTCCACCCTCCCTCTTATCTTAGCACCTCCTAGATGACGGGTCATCCCTGCAACTTGTCCACTGCCCTGGATCAGAAGCAGTGTCGCAAGCGACAGCACATCCACAGCAAGGCCGCTTTATTAAATCTGCGACCCCCTTCTCTGTCCCCCCATGCATAAAAGAAGACGGGGAGAATCCCTTCGGGCTGCGTCAAACTTTGCTCACACATACTACCTCACCCACCATCCCCCCGCCCATTTCACCTCATGCATCACAACATCTTCCATATACAACCATTCTCCATTCACCCCTGTCTTCTGTCCTCTCCCGTCCTTCCTCAGCAGACATTCCCACTCTTCCCCAACGCCCCCTTCACCCCATCCATCCACCTCATCCTAGGACGTCCCCTCATGCTCACTCCCTCCACATCTGTCTTCCATACCTCTTTTACTAGTCTTTCTTCACTCATTCTTTCCATGTGTCCAAACCATCCTAATACTCTTTCATCAACCCTATCTCCCAACTCCCTTTCCACCCCTGTTCTCCTCCTCACCTCCAAATTCCTCACTCTGTCTAGCCTAGTAACCCCCATCATACTTCTCAGACACCTCATCTCAAACACATTCAAACTCCTCTCTTCCTCTCTTATGTTCCATGTTTCTGCCCCATACAGTGTTGTTGTCACAATCACTCCTTCATACAGTCTTCTCTTAGAATCCATTCCCAAATGTCTATTCCTCATTACACTCTTCAATCCACTAAGGCATTTACTCGCTTCTCTCAATCTACATTCTACTTCCACCTTCACTCCACCTTTTCCTGCCACATTTGCACCCAAGTATCTAAAACTATCCACTTCCTCCAGTCGCTCTCCCTTAATGCTCACTTCCAGTCTACTGCCACTTTCACCCCTTGTACATCTCATCACCTTATTTTTACCCACATTTATCTTTAGCTTTCTTTTGTCACATACTCTCCCAAACTCTGTCACCAGCTTCCTCAATCCCTCCTCCGATCCTGCCACAAGTGCAGTGTCGTCTGCAAACAACAGGTGGCTCACCTCCCACTTTTCTCCATTTTCTTTAACCATCTCCAATCCCTGACCCACTACCCTATCGTAAGCCTTTTCCAGATCCATAAAAGCCCAAAAAACATCTTTCTCCTTTCCTATAGCTTTCTCACATATCTGTCTTACCACAAAGATCTGATCTACACAACCTCTACCCGCCCTAAATCCACACTGTTCCTCACCAATTACTCCATCTGTTCCTCTCCTAATCCTCTCAATCAAGACCCTCCCATAAACCTTCCCAACTACACTTAAAAAGCTAATCCCTCTGAAACTACTACATTCACACTTGTCCCCTTTTCCCTTATAAAGTGGACCTATACAGGCACTCCTCCAGTCCTCCGGCACTCTACTCTCTCTCCAGCAAACATTAAATAACCTCACCAGCCAGTCCACCATCACTGTACCTCCCCCTTCTAGACATTCTGCATGGCATCCATCCAGACCATGTGCCTTACCTGCTTTCATCATCTTAACAACTGCCTTCACTTCATCCTTCCTTATTTCTCCTCCATTTTCCTCACTCATCACTCTCATTTTCTTAGCATTTCCCACTGCAACTATCTTTCCCTCCCTATCCTCCTTCACATTTAGCAAGTCCCTAAAAGATTCTGCCCATCTTCCCCTTACTGCCTTCTCTTCTATTATCATCTCTCCAACTGCACCTGTTACCTTCTCTTCTCTACTTGATTCGCCTTCTCTTCCTCTTTTAATTTCTTTCCAAAACATCTTTTTATTACTTTCAAACTTTTCTGTCATACTCTTACCCCACTTCACATCTGCTCTCCTCATTGCCTCCTATACTTTTTGCTTTACTTCTCTTTTCTTTTCTTTGTACTTTTCATATGACTTCCTCGTCCTATTTTGTAACCAATCTGTGAAAGCTCGCTTCTTCTCTTCTACAACCTTCTTTGTTTCCTCATCCCACCATTCACTACCCTTCCTTCTATTTCCTCCTGTCCTTCTTGTTCCACACAGCATCCTTGCACACTTTGTGACTCCCTCCTTGAACCATCCCCACTCCTCCACACCTAGCTCTACTCTATCCTTCACTCGCTCAGGCGAGGGTTCGAATCCCAGTAGGAGAGTTTATTTCCATATAT
>NC_134816.1:1293120-1303120 GCF_046742065.1 Oratosquilla oratoria | reverse complement strand
CTGTGTGTGTGTGTGTATGCTTGCTATGCTAGTAAAAACTTATCAAGCTGGGAGCATTGCTCGGACTCTGAACTGCTTCAAGCTCGGGATCTTAATGTGTGAATCACTACATAAGTAAATTGGTGTGTGCGCGAGCGTGTGCGTGCGTGCGAACGTGCGCGCTCGTGTGTGTGCGTGTGCGTATGCGTGTTCGCGTCTTCTTGTGTATTTTATGTGTGCGCGTGTGCGTTTGCTCGTGTTTGTCCGCTTTCGTGTTGGCATTTTATGCCCCTACGTGTTTTCCTGCTTGCGATCGTGCTTCTGCTACGCAGGTTTTATGACAATGTTGTTCTCTCGCACGGCGACCCTGTTTCTTGTTATATCAAACATCTTATGTCGTCAGCTCACCTTGTCCAACGCTTACATCAGTGCCACAACCTTCACTTCCTTCTTCTCTTCCTCTTCCTCTTCTCCTCCTCCTCATCTTCTTTTCTTCTTCTTCATATATACAGAGGAAAATACTACAAAAGGGAACTAGGGAAGCTTCAAGTCACGTGTCCTTGATAGGGTCGTGCCTTATGTTCCTTAGAGTTAAGTTTGGTTACTGCTAAGTTAGTAATAACATCTGGTGACCACTGACCATATATACATATATATATTATATATATATATATATATCTATATATATATATATATATATATATATATATATATGCTTCTACCGACTATATATATATATATATTCTCTTGTAAACATACGAGGTTGAAGGCTAAAGAGAATTCACTGTTGATTATTTTATTGCGTGTAGCTTCAATACAACGCACAATCTTTTTATCTTTTGATTTGATGTATCTTAATAGTTCTCCTATTGTTGCCGACGTTTCGGAACTTCCTGGTTCCATCTTCTGGGCGATCTGATGTGCAGAACTAGAACTAGAATATTGACTACAGTGAAGGGGGATGGGGAGGGGGGTGAGAGGAGAAGGTAAAGTGTAGAAAATGAAGAAAGTTTGAGTGTTGAAAGTGTGGGGCAGACCCACTTGTATTGTTATTGATTTATCATGTCGTTTGGTCATCCTAACTCTACTCTAAATTAAGCTTCCTAGCTAGCTAAACAAGAACATAAGTACATAAGAATAAACATTAGAAATAAAGTAAAGAGGTGTGAAGGAAGTTTGCGTTCTATTTTCCTTAAAAGGTTTATGATTTAATATATGTGTTGTTATTAGTTGAAATATATTGTCGCAAACTTCCTTCACATGCATATTATTATTTTTAAATATTGGTGGGGAACATGTGTGATTTTACTTTGGCTTTGTGCCTTGAAGTTGGATAGTTTGTTGGTTATTGTTGTAAAAGTGTATCATACATGTTCCCTTTTATTAAATTTATGTATATATCTATATATACTTATATATACAATATGTATATATTTATATATATATATACATTTTTTTTTTGAGAGGGGGAGGGTTATGTGTGTTTATGTGAGGCTAATGTGCCTTGTGAATCTATTATTTGATATTACGTTAATTTTTGCACACGTATCCTAGTGGATGCGTGTGTTTGTAGGAGGCTAATGTACCTTGTGAGATCTATAATTCTTATTACGTTAAGTCTTTCACACGTATCCTTCCTTTTTTTTTTTTTTTTTTTTTTTTAGCTAGGGGGAAAGGTTAGGGGCTTAACCAAGAATGGTTTTTAATCGTGGCCACCATTTGTGGTCTTGTGTTTTTTTGGTGTTGGGGGCGGTGGTATTGTGTTATTTTCTAGTACGGTGTTCCAGGCTTTACTACTCAATCTTATTAATCGTTCTTGTATTGTTTCTAGTTTTGTTGTTTTGTGAAGTTGTTGTGTGGTTTCTAGGTAAGGGGTTTGTGTTTTAGTATTTTTCGTATTGTTTTGTTTTGTAGTTTTTGCTTTTTTTTATGTCTGTAGGTGTGCTTGTGACTGTAATTATAGGAGGTCTGATGTGCAGGGTCTGTTGATGTCTTATTTATACTTGGAGTAAGGATCATAGGGCTTCCTGCAGGAAGGGTCTCCTCTGATTGGTTGCCTTGGGCCAATAGGCAATACGAGTACATACACACTGAATGGTTCCCAGTGATCAATTATTATCTTTTTTCAACCATTGATCGGGTCAAAACGGTCTACCTTTTTGACCCCACGGACACTCCCGTCAACAGCATTCCCATTCCTTCTCCCAAGCGCCCCCGGACCTCCAAGACTGTCTCGTTTCACCATGCACGGGGTGGGGTTGGGGTTAATGTGGCAACACGCATTTAGCACTTTTGGAAAATAAAATTGCTAATCTTGATCAAACAATTATATGTGTACGTTAGTAAAATTATGTATTATAAATAATGTTGCCACATACTACGATGGCCCTTGTAAGATAAAAAGTATTTATATGTAACATTGAAACACAATGGCAAAAGCCAACAAGACTGTGAGAATAAACACCGTATGAGATCGAAACCTTTATTGGTACGACGTTTCGCTTGTTACAGCTTTTTCAAGTACAGACATGGCAAACACACTGAGTATATATAGGCCAACGGGGAAGGAACTGGGAGAGGTTATCAGGGAGGTGTGGGTGGTAGGTGGAGGGGCGGGGGTGTGAGAAGGGGGACGGGTGGGACTTGGTGGAGATAAAGGAGGACATTTCGGACAGTTTGTTGAAGTGGACTAAAGGGGACATTTCATACATTTGTATAATGCGGGTAATAGATGGATGATAGGAGGGGCGATGTTAAACATGCCTCTGTTCTGCTCAATGGTTTTGAAGCTTTGAATGGCGGCCGCTTCGAGGCATTTCCTCCTCCCCCTGTCTGGTTCACTAAAAAGAAGCTCTGCATTATCCCAATCCATCAGGTGGTCGTTGGTGTTCCGGTGGATAACACAGGCGTTGGTGGTGATGTTGTTCCGGGAATCGTAGCGATGCTCCCGGATCCGGATCCGGGTCTTCAGGTCAAAGAGCTCTTTAGAAGGAGTGACAGCCAGGACAAGATGTGGGGGAAAAACGCTGGTGTCTACTGCATACCCTGTGCTGGATGTGATAAAGTATACATCGGCGAGACCTCCCGTGACCTGAAGACCCGGATCCGGGAGCATCGCTACGATTCCCGGAACAACATCACCACCAACGCCTGTGTTATCCACCGGAACACCAACGACCACCTGATGGATTGGGATAATGCAGAGCTTCTTTTTAGTGAACCAGACAGGGGGAGGAGGAAATGCCTCGAAGCGGCCGCCATTCAAAGCTTCAAAACCATTGAGCAGAACAGAGGCATGTTTAACATCGCCCCTCCTATCATCCATCTATTACCCGCATTATACAAATGTATGAAATGTCCCCCTTAGTCCACTTCAACAAACTGTCCGAAATGTCCTCCTTTATCTCCACCAAGTCCCACCCGTCCCCCTTCTCACACCCCCGCCCCTCCACCTACCACCCACCCCTCCTTGATAAACTCTCCCAGTTCCTTCCCCGTTGGCCTATATATACTCAGAGTGTTTGCCATGTCTGTACTTGAAAAAGCTGTAACAAGCGAAACGTCGTACCAATAAAGGTTTCGATCTCATACGGTGTTTATTCTCACAATATGTAACATTATTGCATAACGTACAAAGTAATAAAATATTTATTGTATATAATTTATTTCATGGCGGACGGGAAATCCAATAAGAAGTCCAAAGAGAGAATTGGAATTTGATTTAATCCTTCTCTTACGGACGATAACCTATTACCATGTGGTAACTAACCACATCATGGTAAAAAAAAAAGTCAAATAAGATAAGTAACTGATGATATTTCTCCAACAGGAAGAGATTTTAAGACACGTAAGTCGAGCCGATGTTCACATAGTCGATCAATTCACTCATACCTTTGACATTTTCGTCTTTAAGGACTTTGTGACGAGTTTCGTAATTATGCTGACGGATGAAAAATCAGACATTCACCTATTGATTTGGCCATATGATCTTTGGAGTTCTCATCTGGTAGGGTAGCTGATGTTGATCATGGGTCCAGCACGTGATCTAAGACCACGGTGAATCACAAAGTGGAAACAGAACCCCATTTTACCCCCTCATTTCGATGACATCCCTTACAGTTGAATAAAGTCGTTTGACGTTAGGTTGAATCATATTAGCAAACTACGTCATCCCAACTCAGAGGCATAATCTTAGCACAAGACAGATAACCACACTACTAGACTGCTTCACACGCAGTTATAATATTTTCATAGACTGCATGACAATGAAAAAACACACATAAACACAATATATCTAGGGTCGAAGGCCTCGGTAGGTGTTCACTCAGTTCCGTGCAGGCAACAGACATAGGCAAAAAGACACACTGGTAGACAGAGGAACATAGGCAAACAGATAAACATAGGTAGACAGACACTAACGGAGACATATCTTGAAGAACGAAAAGATGGACGGATCGACGCACAGCACAGACGGCAAGATAGAGACAAACAGACAAACGGACCAACTGAAAGACAAAAGGATATTGTCCTTGACTTACATCTTTGCTCCTTCCCCTTTCTCCTTCATTGTATCGCTGCAACAGATGGCATAGATGAACAGCTTATTTAGCTATGGACAACTCTTACACCTAAATGAAGTCATTATTAAAAGTACGTGTACAAATTTCTTTATGCGTAGACATAAATGTATGTAGAGGTGTTCGAGCACATTGCAAACATACTCACACATTACACACACAGTGGTATACACGTATGTTCACGTCTCCAAGCACATTTACATACACATATTCGCACACACACACATGAACGTGGGTGCGTGCACACATACACGCACACATGCACATACGTATATATACACACACACGTACCCACGCACCTACGCACAAACACGCACGCACAAACACGCTCACACGTACACACATACACACACACACACACACACACACACACACACACACACACACACACACACACACACACACACACACACACACACACACACACACACACACATACACGTGAGCTCTGAGCTCTCTTCCCGGAGTGAAATAGCTGTCGATCACGAGTCCAACACGTGATCCAAGTCCATGGTGAATCAAACACACACACACACACACACACACACACACACACACACACACACACACACACACACACACACACACACACACACGAATTTAAAAATAGTTTAGATAAAATGAGATATGAAGACGGGACACCACGAGCATAACTCCCCTTCCCGTAAAATACAACTAGGTAAATACACATACACACTTTCGTCGGATGGACGGCGAGAATTGGAGTTCCGAAGAAAAAGCGAAATCTACGTGGATCTCAACGTCAAGGAAGTACCTTACTGTATTTATAGGGAAGGGGAAAGCTCATGGTGTAGTGGGAAGATGATAAAAAAGGAGAAGGGGAGGGATTACTGAGGGAAATGGAAGGAAATGAGGAAGGGGAAGATTTGGTCCAGGAGGCCAGGCGTCTTGTAAACAAGAGAAGGACCGAGGATGATGATTTTGGAGACGATGTGACTAACAAAATTTTAAAGATTAGAAATATAGACAAGAGCAGCACAATGGAAGGTGAAGATAATATTTTCCAGGGATTTAATGAGGGGGGGGGATACAAACCTCCCCCGATTAGCAAGACTAGAGGAAAAACTTGAAAAAATGACCGAACATTGGGAAAGTAGGTTTGATAACTAGCAAAGATTGCCAAGAGAGTTGAAAAATTGGAAGAACAAGAGGTGAACAAAAACTTAACTAAAGAAATAGAAGAATTAAAAAGACAGTTGAAAGAAGTAAAAGAAGGGAATGAGGAATTAAAGAGGCATAATAAAGACAATAAAGAGGCCATAGCAAAAGAAGCACAGGGTTAGAAAAAATCCAAGAAAAGAAGTAAAGTTGCATTTACTGACATAATAAAACAGCAAATGAAAGAAACTGAAGAATCAGTTATTAAAGTGATGAGACAGAAGGAGAATATAGTAAGAGACTTAGCAGATATAAATAAATGTATAAGTATATTAGGAATGGAAGAGAAATATAACCTAAATAGAACCACAAGAATCAATGAGGAAAAAGAAAAAGTAAGCAGTTTACTAGAATTAGTTCAGGAAGATGAACCTGAAATCATGAAACAAATTGAAGATATGTATAGACTCGGAAAGTATAGTACAGATAAGACCAGACCAATTAATATTAAATTCAGGACACAAACGACGGCAGAGAATATCTTAGCAAAAACAGGGAAACTAGCAGCAAGTGAACAATATAAAAAGGTATGGATAAAAAGAGAAATGAATAAAGAGGAAAGAGAGGAGGAAAAAATGACAAGACATGAAGCGAAGGAAAAAAGCGAGAACAGAGCAGAGTCAGAAAAAGAGAAATTCTATTGGAGAGTAGTGAATATGAAAGTAAGGAAATACGACATACTAGAGAAAAACAAAAGGGAAACAGAATACAATGGAAGTGGCAGAAAACTAAAAGTGTCTTACACAAATATAGATGGATTAATAACAGGATTGAATGAGCTGAATGATTATCTGAAGGAAAAAGAGCTGGACATAATGGGAATTGTAGAAACGAAATTAAAAGGTCCACTACCACCCAACAGTGTAGGACATGATGCATATAATTATTGGATTAGAAACAGAGAGACAAAACAAGGGGGTGGAGTTATGTTACTGACTAAGAAGGATATAAACGTGAGGTGTGTCACATATGGAAAGAATACAGTAGAGATAATTATGATCGAAGTGGAAGACAGAGATAAGAAGAGCAGAAAGTTTGTGATAAATTATGTGCCTCCAAAAACAGCCTCGTGGGAAGAGAGTGAACATAAAAGTATGTTAGAAGACACAAGGATAACATTTAATAAGATAATGGAAGATGGAGGAAGAATAGTTATGATTGGCGACTTTAACTGCAAAGAAGTCTGCTGGGAAGAGATGACACTAAAGGGTGGAGACGACTCATGGGGAAATGTTCTACTCGAGATGATTATTGACCATACAATGACAGAGTGGATACAGGAGAACACTTGGTATAGAAATGAAGAAGAACCATCGAGACTAGACCTAATAATCACATCTGAACCTAGAATAGTGGAAAAGATTAAATATAAAACATAAATAATTAAAAGTGACCACATATTGATTGAACTGGAACTAAATGAGGAAAAATATGTGAAAAGAAATGAACAATATAGGAAAGGAAGAATGATGTATGATTTTTTTTTATATAAAATAAGATAATTCTTTCAAAAAGAAAACTGGGAAGGAATATACAAAGAAGAAACAGCAGTGGAAGAAAAATTGAATATTTTGACAAAAAGAAAATATATAAAAAAGGAGTGGAAAAGTATGTCCCAAGACAAAAACAAGAAAAAGAATATGTAAAGTGCTGGTACAACAAAAGTTGTAGGGAGTTAAAAAACAAAAGAGATAAAGCTTGGACCAAATTGAAGAAATACAAAAGACCTGAAAAATGGAAAATATATACTTGTTATAGAAATGAATATGTACAAGTGTGCAGAGAGGAAAAGAGAAAATATGAAAAAGATGTCATAGAAAAATGTAAAGAGTAACCAAAATTATTTTACAGATTTGTAAACAACAAACTGAAAAACAAACAAGATTTGGAGAAATTAAGACAAGGAGTTGAATACACAGAGGAAATAGAAATGGCGGAAATTATGAACAAGCATTTTAAATCAGTGTTTACAAGGAAGAACATACAACCTGAAGAGATCGAATGGAAAGAGAAAGCCCCCCTATGAAAGAAATAGAAGTAACAAATAATGAAATAATGAAACACTTGAGTAATCTTGATATCAGAAAATCGCATGGACCAGATGAAATAGCAAACTGGATTTTGAAAGAATGCAGGAATGAACTGGCAGACAAAATACATAGCATAATAAACAGTTCCTTGAAAGAAGGAAAAGTTCCAAAAGATTGGAAAAAAGCAAATATAGTACCTATATGTTGAGACATTGTGACAAGTTGAAAAAGGTGGAAAAAGAGAGTCACGGGTCTCGTTCCGAGTTTATTCCTGACCGGTTTCGGTTGTAGAAGCTACAAGCGAAACCGGGCAGGAATAAACTCGGAACGAGACCCGTGACTCTCTTTTTCCACCTTTCTCAGTACCTATATATAAAGGGGGAAATAAAGAAGACCCTACCAATTATAGACCAGTCTCTCTAACAAGTACAATAGCAAAAATTTGTGAAAGAGTTGTCAAAAGTAGATGGGTAAAGTATTTAGAAAAAACAACAACAACGTGCTAAATCAAAGGCAATTTGGATTCAGACAAGGACGATCATGCGTCACTAATTTAATATGTTTCTATTCAAGGCTAATAGATATAATACAAGAAAGAGATGGATGGGCTGATTGTGCATTTCTAGACCTAAAAAAAGCTTTTGACAAAGTACCACATAAGAAGCTGCTTAAGAAATTAGAAACCGAAGGAGGAATACAGGGCAAACTGCTTAAATGGATGGAAGACTTTTTGCAAGAAAGGAAAATGAGAGTAGTGATAAGAGACAAACACTGAACTGATAAGTGGTGTTCCACAAGGAACAGTTCTGGCCCCAATAATGTTTGCTATACATATTAGTGATATGGATGAAGAAATTGAAAGTTATATGAGCTTCTTTGCAGATGATGCAAAACTGTTAAAAAAAGTGAACACGGAAGAAGATTGTGAATCACTACAGAATGATCTAAATAAAGTCTGGGAATGGAGTAGGAAGTGGGAGAAGGAGTTCAATACTAAGAAGTGCAGTATAATGGAATTTGAAAAAAAGCAAAAAAAAAAAAAAGAATAACAGGATCATATAAATTTGGAGAAGATAGAATAAAAAAAGTTGAAAACGAGAAGGACCTGGGAGTCATTGTTATGAATAATATGTCACCTGAGAAACAAATAAGATTTTTGGTGAAACTTATAATTTAATAAGAACAATCAAAGTGGCATTTACATACCTGGATGAAAAAATGGTGAAGAAAATACTAATCACTCTGATAAGACCAAGATTGGAATATGCAGCAACGATGTGGTCACCAAGTACAAAAAAATGTATAATAAAACTTGAAAGAATACAAAGGGCAATTATAAAATTGGCACCAACACTCTCAAAACTATCATATGAAGAGAGACTAGCAAAACTTGAGCTACAGACACTAGAGCAAAGAAGAGAGAGAGGAGATTTGATAGCTATTAACAGAATCATGAAAGGCATAGAAATTATTGATGGAGAGGACCTAATAAAATGGGATGATAGAAATACAAGAGGACACGGAAAGAAAATCAAGAAAGACAGCTATAGAAGAGATCTGAAAAAGAACAGCTTTCCTCACATAGTAATAGACAGTTGGAACAAGTTAGATGAGAAAGTAGTGTGTGCAAAAACAATTCATGAATTTAAAAATAGTTTAGATATAATGAGATATGAAGACGGGACTCCACGAGCATAGCTCCCCTTCCCGTAAAATACAACTAGGTAAATACACACACACACAGACCGGTCATTACGAGCATAGCTCCCTTCCCGTATGACAAAACTAGGTAATTACACACACACACACACACACACACACACACACACACACACACACACACACACACACACACACGCGCACGCACGCACACACACATACACATACGCGAGTGCACACACACATACACATACGCGCACGCACACACACACACACACACACACACACACACACACACACACACACACACACACACACACACACACACACACACACACACACACACACACACACACACACACACACACACACACACACACTAACACACTAACACACGACTCTTGGCGCAGTGGTAGAGTTCCTGGCTGGCATTACCGTGGTCCGAGTTCGATTCCCGTCCAGGGCTGAAATGATTTCATCATCGCTGCGCTGCCAGTCGTTCCTACAACTATTGTGAGCGGGGAGTTGGGTGTGTGTTTGCGTGTAATGTCACAGCATTACCCATAGATCGGTCAA
>NC_134816.1:1278120-1280620 GCF_046742065.1 Oratosquilla oratoria | reverse complement strand
GTGCTCTCTGTCCTTTTAGTTTTTGTTTCCTTCTCTTTCCATCGTACTCTTCCTTGCTCTCTTCCCCTCTCCTCTCCTCCCCTTTCCTTCCCTTTCCTCCCCCTCCCTCTCACTCCCTCTCCTCCCCCTCCCTCTCACTCCCTCTCCTCTTCCTCCGTCCTTTTACTCATCCTCCGTACCCCAATCCTTCTTCCCTATCTATCTATGCATCTATATGTATATTTATCTATATCAGTTTATTTGTCTTTTTATCTGCCTATCTATTCTTTCTCTTTCCCTTAACACCTCTCTCCCTCCTTTTTCTCTTTTCCTCTCCTCTTCATCTCCTCTTCCCTTTCTTTTTCTTCCTTTCCTTTTCCTTATCAATTTCTCTTTCCCTTTCTCTTTCACTTTCGCTTTTCAATTGTCTGGTGCTCTCTGTCCTTTTCCTATTTGTTTTCCTTCTTTTTCCATCGTACTCTTCCTTGCTCTCGTCCCCTCTCCTCTCCTCCCCTTTCCTCCCCCTCCCTCTCACTCCCTCTCCTCTTCCTCCGTCCTCTTACTCATCCTCCCTCCCCCAACCCTTCTTCCCTTCCCCACTCATTGCTCTTTCCCCCCGTCCCCCTCCCCTTCCCCCTCCCCCTTTCCCTCCCTTTTCTCTTCTCTTTTCTTGTCTAATTTTCCTCCCCCTTCCACTCCTTAATATGTTGATTCACGTTGTTATACTTGTATTATAATACATTAAGTGCAATAAATATCATGCTCGTGGATACGTGTATGTATTGTGCACCAATTTTTTCAGAGTTTTTTAATAAAACTTGCTTTAATATAAGCAGGAGTTTAAAGAGGGGAAAACAACACACTTTTCATGGTGACGTAACAAAGGCGTCACTAAATAGCGTGACGTAATCGTCTCCGGATGAACCCATTCTTCGCAACGTTATTGAGACGCTGGAAAACCCTGCGGCAGTGTCGAAAGGTGGAGGAAGAAGAGGAGGACGAGGAGGAGGAGGAGAAGGAGGAAGAGGAGGAGGAGGAGGAGGAGGAGGAGGAGGAGGAGGAGGAGGAGGAGGAGGAGGAGGAGGAGGAGGAGGAGGAGGAGGAGGAGGAGGAGGAGGAGGAGGAGGAGGAGGAGGAGGAGGAGGAGGAGGAGGAAGTAGGAGGAGGAGGAGGAGGAGGAAAGAAGTAGGAGGGGCCGAGGGGTAGAGTGAGGGGGAGGGGGGATGGAGGGATGGGATTACTTTCACTGACTCCGGACGTATTTCCGTGGGCACTCAACTGAAACGCCCGTCTGGTAGGCCGTTGATTACCTTCAGAACAACTTGTCGCTCATCGTAATGGTACTGTGAGTTTGGTCTGCAATTCTCAGATATTTCGCTCAGTGGACTCGTTTCCAAATTCGTTGACTTTTTTGTTTCTTTTTGTTAATGCGTGCAAATTGCTAAGAATGTTTCCTCCGTCGTCTGATTATTATTTTTTCTCTAATGACATCCTTAAAATTTCTAGAACATTTTTTTTTTTCAAATATATACGCGAATAATAGAAAACGCTTCTGGTATTTGCAATTTTATGGATATGGGAACTTCTTGTTACTAGTATTGCATAGTTTCTGTTTTTAGAATCTCGATACAAATTTCCTTTTCTTTAGTATCTCTACACTAGAAATGGCATTAGTGTGTTTTATGCAATGGAAATACAAACGAATTTAGTCAGCTAAAGGAAAACCTCTCGGTGGAGAGATGGAGTCCGCCTGAGAGTGTTTTTCTCATTCCAGGTTGTCATTCGTTCCCCAAAATGTACAAAAAAGCGCAGCTTGTCAATCATCAACACCTTGATCGAACATAAAATTCTCACTTACGACATAATGTTTCCACAAAAGTCCTCTAGGCCAAATGCAAACAAGACATTTCCGAAAACATCTGGTGCAAGAAACATATGCCTAAAATATGTCTACTAACAATGTCGGTTGAGACAAAGGTTAGTAAAAAATATCCCAGATGCATCTGGTAGAGGAAGTATTTGCAATATATACAACATTTTTGCATATATCAATTCTTCAATCGTGCTAAGAAGCTTTTGCGTTAGCCGGAACGAAATACGTGAACTTCATCACTGGGGTGAAGACTGAGACGAAAGACTGACCCCAGCAGCTCAAGAAAATCACCTTGTCTTAACCATAACAAATAGTCCAAAAACCAACGTCATAGCAAAGATGCTAGGAAGGAACTCCAATAACCCCTTAAGGTACAGACTCTCCCTCTTTCCCAATTCAGCGGTCGTGACCTCAAATTGGGATACCAAGCAATTTTCCTGAGGTCAAATGATCAAATTATATGAATAGAATAAAGTTTATCAAGCTGTAATACACGATGAAAAGTTATAAGTAGCGCGTAAAACCAGTTAGGCCGTGGTCATAAATAGAGGGGCATGTTTAGAGTATAGAGATTCTTCTAAGTTAAATGAAATAATCTGGTGCTAGCTAGAAAAGTTATGCTAATGAACACAAGACGTTCGTATGCCC
>NC_134816.1:1260620-1268120 GCF_046742065.1 Oratosquilla oratoria | reverse complement strand
TCGGAGTGATGGATATGTATATAGTTTCATATTCAAAATGAAGAGTACTCTAATTGGTTTCAATAAATGTGATTTTTTTTATTCTTCCAGGTAAGTTGATGGTTGGACGACTCATCTGCACGTAGGATATTTGTTTTTTATCATCACAATCAAGGGTAGGAAATAAATTTTTCTATATATTTTGTAAATACTTTCTTTGCAAACACTTGGAAATAAAAATAATTATTTTACATTAAGATGAATACAGTAGTTTGACAGCATTGGTCATCTAATATTCGTCGAATACTTTCTTTGCGAACACTATTGGAAATAAAGAAGGGTAATTCATTTTTATATTAAGACGAATACAGTAGTTTGACAGCATGAGTCATTTAATATTCGTCGGGTACAATGATGTACTGTATAATAGTAATAAGTACTTTCACTTAGTATCCATTATTATAGAAATTCACACGTGAGAAAAATATACAGCAAGATGAAGTAAGGGATCTCTTTATTCTAAATGATACTAATACCTTCTTTAGTAAACTTGTGTATAGGATTAGGAAAGTATATAAGATTAAATCATATGCCTAAATGGTGGTCAGAAAGGGACGAGGTAAGAGTGTGTCTGTTTGGAATTACTTGATGGATTATACTAAATTTATTCATGTCAGGTAACCATTGATCCTGTGAAATGTTAGAATTTTTTGTTTTGGTGATGTGCATTGATTCAACACTTGTCCGTTGAAAACTATAGTTGGATTTATACATCATGGTGATACCATTTTAATCGATGTCTTTATTTTTTATCGAATGCAATTAAAAAAAACAGGCAGAATTATCCCTGGAATATTTTAACAATACTTTTGTATTCTCATATCCTGGTATTGATATTGCGACTCATCTGACGTACATGGATTTGATCACACTAGTTATAAGAGGTACACACACAGTACACACCTGCATGGGGGTTACAGTTTTTCGTGTGAAACACTTGAAAATTTACCTGACTTTTATTTTAATCGCTATGAATTAGTTTATTTACATAATTTGGTCAATGTTTTATTATTTGTAATATATATTTATTAAATATGATTTTAATGAAACCTGTGAACTTGTTCCGGATCAGATGTTCTAACTTTGTAAATGTTGGATTCTGTAGCACTCAAGGATTTTTTGCAAAAATATTTACAAAATACGGGCTTTTCATCAAGGATTTTACAAAGAAATTTGAATGCTGCTAAAACCTCCAAATTAGCTCTTCTCCACCAATGGTATAGCCCTACTGGCTGGCAATCGATCCCCGGTATTTTTACCATTCCATATATATATATATATATATAGTCTTGTGATAACCACTGATAGCAGTTCAGGACCAAACTGAAGCATTCGTATGCACGGTATAGAAACAATACCTCGGTTGAGGAGAGGGTCTAAACAAAACGGGGCCTCAGTCGATCCATAACTATATAAAGAAAAAATACCACCTTGTATGTAAAGGTTTAAAGAAAGTAGTCTATATTCTTTTAGTTACCGAGGGGGGTGCAAAGAAATAATCAGAAAACTCTGATGGCAACTAGAAAAATAAATTAGTAATTGAATGAATAAGTAGGGAAATAAGTAAATGAATAAGTGAATAAACTATTAAATAGATGAGTAAATAGAAAAGGAAACAAATAGATGAACAAATAAATTAATGAATAATCAAATAAATAAATAAAGATGAGAGCCGGTATGGGAGTGATTAATAGACCTGATGGGTCTTTTGTAAGAGTATTGGGTTTGTGATGGTCGTGTTTGGGAGGTTGGGATAGAGTGGAGTAGGGGTGGAGTGGGACTCCACATAATAGAGACGGAGTCTCCCACGCCGTCTATAGAAGAAGAGCTCGGTAGAGAGAACTTCGCTGTCGCCTCCTACGCAAGACCTACATTCTTTGTAGCCCTAACTGGGGCAGTGGTGGTAGAGGGGTTAATGCGCTCGTCTCAGGTTCCAGTCACATAGGGTTTGATTCTACCGTTTGGGCAACGATTGTATAACTGGCTCCTACACTATCCTTAGATTAGTCTGCAAGTTCTATATGTATTGTTTCAATTGATTGCACCCGCTGAATACTTCGGTCCCCGAAGCTTTTGAACGTACCAATTCGTACCAGGAGCACCCTGCTTATGTTAGGCTCGCACTCGCTCTGCTTGCAATTGATCAAATGTCGTACGCCGTTTCATGCCAAATTCGGTTATATTCTGGAACCTGTTGGGCTAGGGTACGTGTGCTAAGTCAACCGCGAATAAAGTCTTAAAAAATTAATTCATTAGAATACTATCTTGCTTTGTTCACATAAATCTGTTGCTTAGGGTATAACGCAGGACGCAGTAGTATCTTAATGTATCGTGATGTATTGTTGCATCTGGTGATCTTGTTTTCATTATGACTGAATGATACAGCCGTTGTTAGCTACTACACAGATAATTAGGCAGTTTAAATGTTGCTTGGATGTTGTATTCAATTTCGTAAACGTTATAATGTTGTTATTGTCATAACTTTTGTTCTACCTTTCTCCTGTCTTCTTCCTATTTTGTTCTCTTTCAACGGGCAGGATGCGTAGGAGTTACTTTCTAGCATTTCATAGTGCTCGCACTTTTTCTAATCCTCTTTCTTTAATATGTTTGATGATATAAATATATAAGTAAGTTGCTTTCGGCGGTGACCTTTCATCTAAAAAGAAAACCGAAGTGTTTGCCAGAATGAAATATCCACAAAATGTCACTGTACTGCTAGAGTTAATTGCCACAGTTTCTCGTGATATATCTTAAGTGTGAATATGAATAACAGTGATGTAGTCAAAACATTAAAGTTATTTTCAATTCCACAAAAATAAAATAGAGACGAATCCCCTCTTTAAGACGAATTCAAAATTTCTATATTTAGAAATACAGTCGCAGGACTTCCCGACCTGAAATTAACAAATGGTTGGTTGGTTGGTTGGTTGGTTGGTTGGTTGGTTGGTTGGTTGGTTGGTTAGTTGGTTAGTTGGTTGGTTGCAACCTGTCACACTGTGTTGTGGACAGGCTCTATCTCAATGGGGGAACCCCAGAAGCGAGACCCCTAGGATCAAGGTGGGTTCTCTGGTATTACATAGGCATGGCCCGTCTTCAACCTAACGGCTATATCTTAGAAGAGTTATGTATGTATAATAGAAATCTTTGTTATTAGAGTGGTTCAGAGAAATATTATCAATATTTATATTTGAAGCAATTGGAATCTTTGAAACATGGAGGTTTCTTCCAGCTGGACAATATACTCTTTTATTTTGGATAGGATACATCTTTTAAGTGTGACGTCATTTCTCAGTGGGTCAAGTGAGATGGATTGGAGGTTCATTATAGCTAAATAGATTCTCCAGATGTCACTATCTAGTTAAAAATGATAACGCTTTTCAGTGGACTAAAAATGAATGATAACAGTAGTTCTTTATTTACGTTGTAAGTATAGTTCTACTATACTTACAACTTGCAGTAATAATTGCAGTATTAGTATTCACAGTAGTAATTGTAATATTTGCAGTAGCAGTCGCAGTCGCAGTAGCAGTAGGAAAAATAGTAGTAGTTGTTGTAATAACAGAAGTTCTAGAGCTAGAGTTAGTAGTGGAAGTGGAGATAGCAGTGGTGATGGAAAAGGTTATGGAAGTGTACGTCGTTAGGGGAGCAGAAGTACTAGTAGGAGCAGAAGTAGTAGTAGTAGAAGTGGAACCAGAAGTAGCAGTATGAGTAGAAGTAAGAATGAAACCAGAAGTAGCAATGGGAACAGAAGTAGTAGTGGAAGACAAAGTAACAGTAAAAGCAATAGCAGAATTGTAAACAGAAGAAATCATGGAAGTAGAGGAAATAGCTGAAGCAGATGAAGTGAAAGCAGAAGTAGTATAAGCAGAACTGAGAGTAGATGCTGAAGTAGCACAAGCAGCTGTCCATATGTTCGAAGTAGTAATTGTAGCAACGTAAAAATTAGAAATAATCGTGACCATATTAGTAAGTTGAGTATTAGTAAAAGTAATAGTTGTATGAATAACATTACATAGGTGAAGAAAGGTGTGGGTGAGGGTGGGTGAAAGGAGGGGGCTGAGACAAGAAAACATTGGCCTCTCGAACCTGCTTGGCGAGTCTAAGTAGGCTGAGAGAGAGGCTAGACGCCAGACGTACTGGCCGTGCGAGTTTCTTACAACTCGTAAGGACTGCGTCCCTCCTTTGAGGTCAGAGGGCTAGGAAAACGCAATCAGCAAATTAATCAATCAGTGAGTCATTAAGAATCCACTGGTGAACGAAGGCCTCTCTCATCATCCTCCATGACTAGTGCGATTACGCCAACCCCAGCCACATAACTCCTGCAATTTTCATTCTTGTCTCTCCACCTTTTGTCTAGTTTTATATTCCCACGTTTTCCACCTCGCGGTGTTCAATCAATAATACATTCCTGGACATCTTCCTTAATTAATTCAGTTTCCATCCTTTATTGCCTCCGGAAAATCTTTGACTTTAGTCTACTCTCTAAACAAATTAGGCTTCCTGTCTTTCAGTGCTGTTCACAACATTGATGTCTCCCTTCCTCTCCGTGAATAAGTTATGTCTTCATCTTCTTCGTTAATCTACAAGTCTTGTACACGTATATAATATATATGTCTTTAAACAAGATACGGATGAAATTGGTGCGATTGCTTAGAAGGCCAACCTTGTTAATCATTTTGATACAGGCAAATTATACTATACATACATGCATACATACATACATATATATATATATATATATATATATATATATATATATATGTGTGTGTGTGTGTGTGTGTGTGTGTGTGTGTGTGTGTTGTAAGAAACTAATAGATAAGTTAGTAGAAACAGAGGTAGATGGCGAGTGTTGCATTTTCATGGTTTGGGTGTTTGGTAAGCAACACAGGAGGCGAGGAGTGCATAAGTTCGCTCTCCTCTTTAAGTTATAAAAATGGCCGGGGGCCTGTATCCACTGATGACGAACATGTTTTGCTGACTTGAGATTCGAGATTGCTTAAGTAAATGATATTGCATATAGACTTGCAACAACGGATCTGATAGGAGAAAGGGTGGAGTAGCAAATTCAATTGGTTCACGATTGTAAGATCACGCCCTTTGGGGAGGATCTTAAATATAAAGTTATAGATCATTAGACTAAAGAAATTACTACGTCACTTCAAACCTCGCTTAGGACCTGGCTTGCGTGTTCTCGGGGAAGTCCTTGAGTGTAGGTCAGTGAAGCACGTTGTAATAGAATTCAT
Organism: Oratosquilla oratoria; assembly: GCF_046742065.1. Classification (NCBI taxonomy): domain Eukaryota; kingdom Metazoa; phylum Arthropoda; class Malacostraca; order Stomatopoda; family Squillidae; genus Oratosquilla; species Oratosquilla oratoria. The sequence goes on along the minus strand of NC_134816.1, from coordinate 1,262,838 downwards.
TCAAGAAATGTACAGAAGGAAAAACTCTATATTAAATTTAACCTCGATTGAAAACTATAACTGAAAGAGTAGAAATTTAAAAGTGGATGATTGGAAGCACCGGGCCTACCTACTAAAATTTTGAAACTAATCACATATAACAAACAGTGGGAAACAAAGAGTGGTGTGAATTGGGAGAAAGTGAAGAAGAGGAGGAAGCAGCTAGGGACGAAACTAAACGCTACTAAAGAAGAGACTGGTGATACATACAATTAGTGTAAAATATAACTACGAAAGTGAAGAGAACTGCACGCAACCACGCAGTGCACACAACCACGCAATGGATGCAACCATGCAATGCACGCAACCACGCAATGCACGCAACCACACAGTGCACGCAACCACGCAGTACACGCAACCACGCAGTGCACGCTGGTACGAGGGACGACCACATGGACGATCAAGTGAACAAGGGACTCCTACATGGACGAGCTAGTGAACGAGAGGATGACGTCACTTGGAGCTAGTAAACGAGGTTGATGTACGTGTGAGGGAGCGTCGTGCGAGTGAAAATGACTACAAAGGAAGCAGTTGATTCAAATTGGCATTAACAACTGAAGTTATGGCCACGGAAGTGTTTTGTCATGAAGTCATTACCTCACAGTGTAACATTCCAAATTTTACAGGGGAAGAAAATACAGTGGGGTTGGATAGGTTTTTAAGTTTAATTGATGCACTAATAGTGACAAAACACACATCAGATGATAAAAAGAATAGAAATTTTAAAAGAAAATGTAGATCCTGAGAAAGATAGGGCTAGGCTTATAATAAATTTTCAGCAAATGGAAGATATGAACAAATACGAAGATTATAAAAAGGCTTTCATAAAACATTTTAAGTCAAAGTGTGATCAGGATCCTATCAGGTCTTTGGTTAGAATTATAAAGAAGAAAAAAATGAAACCATCACAGAATATTTAGCAAAATTAGATGGTCTTAGGACATGATTTCTATGTTGAATGATTCAGTGACAGAAAGACCTAGTTACAAGTTAAAACTTTCTCAGGTTACTAAGTTAATAGCATTTGCTCTATCGGTACACAACTGTGATGACCGCAGAAAAGCTATACAGGGATCTTAAAGAAACAATGGACTTAAAGGAGATCTATTATCTTTTACAAGGATACATAGAAAATAAAGCAATTAATTCATATGTCATGAAAGTAGGAATGTAACAATAGAGAAAATAGGAACTCTATGAGTAGTTACAGAAACAGAGGATCTGAACATAGAAGCACTTCAAGGAATGCTAGAATTGAATGTTATAATTGTAACCAACAAGGGCATAAAGCACAGGCCTCTTCCTGTCTCTCCGAAGTAGTTCAGGTCACAGCCACCACATGGGATCCTGTAAACCATGCTGTTGTTATTATGTTCTCTTAACCCCTTACCTATCACTCTTTCACCTACTTCGGAGAGACAGGAAGAGGCCTACACAAGTGGACATATGAGCACAAGAGTGACCTGAGAGCCCACCGAACATCAAACGCCTTGGTGGTTTATGCGGAGAAATATGGACATTTACCCAACTGGGACGGAGTGGAAAAATTACAACAAGGGGTAGACAAGAAGAAACGAAAAATAGTCGAGGCAGCTTTCATAACATCCCAGCCCTGCTATAACCATCGGGATGGTTATATTAAGCTGTCTAAAACGTCCGGCTGGATGGTCCTACGGGAATTGAAGAGTACGAGAAGGGGGGGGGGAGGTTAAGGAAGGAACGCGGAATGATTCGAGGTAAAAATTGTTGATTTTCTGACCATGGATGTACACTCTGAAGAAGCTCCGTTAAGAGCGAAACGTCAGTATTTAAAACTTCAACGATTCTCGGTGTTTATCTCACCACCCTACCGCTCTGTCGTCACCCTACCGCTCTGTCGTCCATTCTTCAACATACGTATATATAAATAAATAAATAAATAAATGAAAGAAGTGACGAGACACGTATACATTTCCAGCTGAATAAAGATATCTGGCATTGGTTAGTGAATAGCAACAGATGTACTTATGGCACACTACCATGCGAGTGCCATGGGTCAAATTAAGGAATTCAACATCGCACAGCACTTCTCATCGCAACTTTCACGTCGGCGGAGTGTGCCACACCTGCATTCCAGTGTGCTCAACACGCGTACACACAAACGCGTGCACGCACACACACACACACACACACACACACA
>NC_134816.1:1248120-1250620 GCF_046742065.1 Oratosquilla oratoria | reverse complement strand
TCTGGGAAAGGAATAGTGCGGCCTGCCAGATGGTCATTTCTGGTCACCTAGGGACGTGCTGGCTGCCGAGCGGTAGTCCATGTGGTGCTGTCTCTCACTAGTCCCTTTGGATTATGCGCCTGTCGCTACTACTGTTCTTGTCCATTTCATATCATTCATTCTCTAGTTCGCTGGCCGAGTGAGCTAGAGCGTCGCTACTTGCGGCAGAGGTTACGGCGGTTCGAACCCTCCCACGGGGGAGTTGGACCAAGGGTATGGTTCATTAAATCCCACGCTACATTTCCTCTGTAAAAGGTCACCGTCATAGCCTCCTGATAGGGCGTGGAGGGTCGCGACGATAAACCGAATCATAATCTAGTTCGTGATTTTATCGATGGCTCTACATTGGCCTTCTGTTTTTATTTTTGTATTTTTTATTTGTTTATTTTTCTACTCCTTTGCTGAATTGGCAGGTGTTTTCAGCAACTTTCATTTTATCTTATTTTGAAAAATGTTCTTTCCTATCAGCTATCAGTGTAATTTACTAATACCTAAAAAATGCTGTGAAATATTTTTTTTTATCCCTAAATGGCTTCCACATACTACGCATTGTCATAGCCGTTACGATAAGAGAACAAAATTAGGAGTAACGATAGGATCCTGTCTTACAGTTTTGAGAAAATGTATCCGTGATTGATAATATAAGTTATATAGGTCTAGTTAACAAAACTTGTTTCCCCAAAAGGGGTGATCAGCGTCATTACGAATGAAAACGAAAATGAAGAAGGAGAGATGATAATGGAAAAATACGACACTTAGAAGTTCCCAATTCTAGTACGACCAGTATCCTGAGTACAATGTACTGAAGTGAATTATTTTTTTCTATAAATAATTTTCTGCATATTTTAGTGCACTTTAGTTTTGTTTACAATTTCTTTTGTCTATTTTCTATTTTGATAGGGGGGTTACTTTCTAGTTAAATTCTTTGTCTTATCTGTCTTCTTCGTCTTTTATGTTTTCTTCGTGTCTGTGTCTTCCTTACCCACCTAGTCTTCTTAGTATTCTCAGTCTTCTTCGTTTTCGTCATTATCTTCTTCGTCTTCTTTGTCTTCTTCATCTTCATTTTCCGTTTTCTTTGGGTTTGTCTTCATTTTGTTCGTCTTCGTTTTCGTTTTCGTCTCCTTTGTTGCGTGGCCTATCTTGTCTTTTTTATTCTCTTTGTCTTCTTTTTCCTCTTCGTCCTCTCGTCGCCTTTTGCCCCCCCCCTTTTGTCTCTTTGCCCTCTTTGTCCTATACATCTTCCCTTATTCTTCTTATATTTTCCGTGTTATTCTTTCTTATATTCTCAGTCTTCATCTGGTCTTATATTTGCCTTATTCTTAATGTAATTTTTTGTGTTATTCCTAACCTTGTTATTTATCTTATTCTTGATTTTATTCTTCATTTCATTCTTCATGTTATTCTTCTTATTCATTTTATTTTTAGTCTTTTTGTGCCGCCGTATCATTCTTTGTTTATTTTTTGTCTTTTTTTTGTGGGAGTTTGTCTTGATCATCTTCGTCTTTGTTTTTGTCGTAACTTTTTCTTCTTCATAGCTGTCATCTTTACCTACGTTCTCGTGTTTGTCTTTGTTTTCGTCTTTAATAGTTTCCTCTCATTCGCTTTCCTCTATCTCTTTATTTTATTTTTTTTCTTTGTCACTTCCTTACTTTTTCTCTCTTGCTACATTCTTCCTTTTCTTGATTTCCATCCTCCTAAACCTCTTCCTGTCGGTCTTGCTCTCTTTTTCACTCTCTCTCTCTCTCTCTCTCTCTCTCTCTCTCTCTCTCTCTCTCTCTCTCTCTCTCTCTCTCTCTCTCTCTCTCTCTCTCTCTCTCTCTCTCTGTCTGTCTTACTCTTTTTCTTACAATATTGCTCTAATTCTCATTCCTACTATCACTCTTGCTCTTATTTTCATTCCTACTATCACTCTTGCTCTTATTTTCTTACTCTTACTCTCACTCTCGCTCATACTGTCTTACTTTCTTATTCTCTTAGTGTCACATTCTCTCACTCTCTCATTCCCTCACTCTCTCACTCTTTCTCACTCTGCCTCACTGTCTTACTCTTACTCTCTCCCCCATTCTCATTCTCTCACCATTTCTTTCACTCTTATTCTCATTCATTTTTTTCACTCTCATTCTTACTCTCATTCGTATTCTGGTTCTTACATATCTTCCTTATCGCCATATTCTCTCATCACGTATTTCTGTTTCGCGTGGAAGAGTTGTCCACCCTTTGCCCTATAGCTGTTTGTGTCCGCTTAGCCGTTCACTTCATTTTCATATTTTCCTCGTTTACATTTTTCTTGTTTCCACTTTTTTTTTTTTTGTTCCTGCGAATACTCCACTTTTTTTCCTTCATCCTCGTTTCTCTTATAATTATCATGATTTGTTTTTCATTGCTTTACTTTGGTATTGCTCCTTTTCCCTTTTTAATGATTTCTTGACACTTCTGTCTTTCTCGTTTATATTGATTTTCC
>NC_134816.1:1230620-1243120 GCF_046742065.1 Oratosquilla oratoria | reverse complement strand
TTTATTAGAAATCTAAGCAGCTCATAAATCTTCAAACGTTGAAATAAAATTGACTTTGAAAAAAAAATATTAGAAAGTGCGATTGGTATTCAGAATTGTCTAAATTTCGGAACCTTTTGTTCTGAGTATCGATTATCTTTTAATTTTAGTTATTTTCAATAGAAATAGCTGTTAGTGTGCGTTAACTACACAGTGAACCGACACAGATGGTGAGTTAGCAAATGACCAACGCACACAGCTGGCAACCGCACGAAGACAACTATTGCGTGTAGAATGTGAGATGCCTAAGCCAGGAGGCGCGTAGCTGCGGCCCAAGTCGTCATCGTTGCCCTATGCGCCTGGACTTTTTGTGCAGGTAACATTCACTGCTGGGAATAAGAGAGATATGCGAGATTCGAACTCACAACGAAGCAAGTGTGAGACCATCACGCTTCCGATTACGTCACCAGGAAATGGACGCATACCGATGCCAAATCCATACACAAGCGATGATTTCAGGGTGCTAACACAGATGTAAACTCACATCGGTGCTGACCTCACATAAGCAACTAATGGAAACAGTTGACCATAGACTTGTGTAAAAAGAAGGCAAAAAGCACAAATAGATATCAACTAATAAATATATGTGAAATATTGGCAACAAACACAAACAGGTGTTCATCATACTCATATGTAAAGAAATAGTAACGAGTGCAGACAGATGTTAACTTTGCACATATATAAAGAAATATAAGAAATTGCAAAGGGTTAACACCCATAAATATTTGTAGAGTACTATCAACAAATGATACAGGCAGGTGTTGGCATTAAACATTAAACATAAAGAAAAAAGATGCTAACAGATGTCTCCTTTAACCATGTGTGAGAAGACATCAAACGCAAACAGCTATCGATCTCAAACATGTGAAGAACAAAGGCATCACGTGTAAGCATATGTCTCAACTAACATGTCTTACGAGATGCCTGCTAAGCTATTAATCTTATCAGTTTTCGTCCCAGAATGGAGACAGACTTGTAATATTAAACTTGAGTAGAACAAAGATATATACAAACAGGCATCGTCTGTGAATATATGTAAGGCTAACGCAAGGGTGATGTATGAGGGGCAAGAGCACAGACATGTAGCATGAACGCGCCAGCCTGAGAGCAGCATTGCGTGGGACAACAGCCCTCCTGTGACACAGTTCCTACATACATATACATATATATACCAAGGCTTTTTCCCCCTTACAAGAGAGGTAGCCAAAAAGGAAAAGGCATAAAATCATTCCCACCCATTCCATCCCTGAATACACTCCACACCCCTCCACCCTCCCTCTTATCTTAGCACCTCCTGGATGACGGGTCATCCCTGCACCTTGTCCACTGCCCTGGGTCAGAAGCAGTGTCGCAAGACACAGCACATCCACAGCAAGGCCGCTTCATTAAATCGGTGACCCCCCCCCCATGCATAAAAGGAGAAGACGGGGAGAAATCCCTTCGAGCTGCGTCAAATTTTGCTCACACATACTACCTCACCCCCCATCTCCCCTCCCATTCCACCTCATGCATCACATCATCCATATACAACCGTTCTCCATTCACCCCTGTCTTCTGTCCTCTTCCGTCCTTCCTCAACAGACATTCCCCTCTTCCCCAAAGCCCCCTTCACCCCATCCATCCACCTCATTCTAGGGCGTCCCCTCATGTTCACTCCCTCCACATCTGCCTTCCATACCTCTTTTACTAGTCTTTCTTCACTCATTCTTTCCATGTGTCCAAACCATCCTAATACTCTTTCATCAACCCTATCTCCCAACTCCCTTTCCACCCCCGTTCTTCTACTCACCTCCTCATTTCTCACTCTAGCCTAGTAACCCCCATCATACTTCTCAGACACTTCATCTCAAACACATTCAAACTCCTTCTCTCTTCCTCTCTTATGTTCCAAGTTTCTGCTTCATACAGTGCTGTTGGCACAATCACTCCTTCATACAGTCTCTTATTAGCATCCATTCCCAAATGTCTATTCCTCATTACACTCTTCAATCCACCAAGGCATTTACTCGCTTCTCTCAATCTACATTCTACCTCCACCTTCACTCCACCTTTTCCAGCCACATTTGCACCCAAGTATCTAAAACTATCCACTTCCTCCAGTCGCTCTCCCTTAATGTTCACTTCCAGTCTACTGCCACTTTCACCCCTTGTACATCTCATCACCTTACTTTTACCCACATTTATCTTTGGCTTTCTTGTATCACATACTCTCCCAAACTCTGTAACCAACTTCCTCAATCCCTCCTCCGATCCTGCCACAAGCGCAGTGTCGTCCGCAAACAACAGCTGGCTCACCTCCCACTTTTCTCCATTTTCTTTAACCATCTCCAATCCCTGACCCACCACCCTTGCATTTACCTCTCGCACTACCCCATCCATGTATAAGTTGAACAGCAAGGGCGACATAACGCATCCTTGACGAAGTCCCACCTTTACTTCGAACCACTCTCTCTTCATTTCTAATCCTGACACAAGCTCTACTACTCTCATAAAAACTCTTGACAGCTCCCAGAAGCTTTCCTCCTATCCCATATATCTGCATAACCTCCCACAGTGCCTTTCTGTCTACCCTATCGTAAGCCTTTTCCAGATCCATAAAAGCCTAAAAAAACATCCTTCCCCTTTCCTATAGCTTTCTCACATATCTGTCTTACCACAAAGATCTGATCTACACAACCTCTACCCGTCCTAAATCCACACTGTTCCTCACCAATTACTCCCTCTGTTCCTCTCATAATCCTCTCAATCAAGATCCTCCCATAAGCCTTCCCAACTACACTTAACAAGCTAATCCCTCTGAAACTACTATATTCACACTTGTCCCCTTTTCCCTTGTAAAGAGGAACTATACAGGCACTCCTCCAGTCCTCCGGAACTCTACCCTCTCTCCAGCAAACATTAAATAACCTCACCAGCCAGTCCACCATCACTGTACCTCCTTTTTTTAGACATTCTGCATGGCATCCATCCAGACCAGGTGCCTTACCAGCTTTCATCATCACAACTGCCTTCACTTCATCCTTCCTTATTTCTCCTCCATTTTCCTCACTCATCACTCTCATTTTCTTAGCATTTCCCGCTGCATCTATCTTTCCTTCCCTATCCTCCTTCACATTTAGCAACTCCCTAAAATATTCTGCCCATCTTCCCCTTACTGCCTTCTCTTCCATTATCATCTCTCCATCTGCACCTTTTACCTTTTCTTCTCTACTTGATTCGCCTCCTCTTCCTCTCTTAATTTCTTTCCAAAACATCTTTTTATTACTTTCAAAATTTTATCTTTAAATGAAAAGGAAAAGGAGAAGGAGTACAAGAAGAAGCTGAAGGAGGAGTGGGAGGGAGTGAAGGATAGAGTAGAGCTAGGTGTGGAGGAGGAATGGGGATGGTTCAAGGAGGGAGTCACAAAGTGTGCAAGGATGCTGTGTGGAACAAAAAGGACAGGAGGAAATAGAAGGAAGGGTAGTGAATGGTGGGATGAGGAAACAAAGAAGGTTGTAGAAGAGAAGAAGCGAGCTTTCACAGATTGGTTACAAAATAGGACGAGGGAGTCATATGAGAGGTACAAAGAAAAGAAAAGAGAAGTAAAGCAAAAGGTAAAGGAAGCAAAGAGGAGAGCAGATGTGAAGTGGGGTTGGGGTAAGAGTATGACACAGTTCCTACAAAGAGCAAATCAGATGGACGGGTCCCTTATCCTTCTATGAGTAACCTTTATCGGAGGAGCCGTACAGTAACCATACACCTCAAACGCATAATGGCCAGGCACGTGTCGTGGCATATGGCATTTCTGGAAAGGTGATCGTTTTCGACTCGTGACCTTTGGAAAACAAAGGGAAAACGAGAGAAAAGAAAAAATGGTGCTATAGCCAGACAGGTGATAAAAATGGTGTTGTGATACTTCAACGCAGATGACATATCATGGGATCTCCCTTGTGATAAGCTTTTGCATCCAACAGCTACCAATTGTTCTGCTACAAATATTCTAATGCGTCACCTGGTCAACGAGATGACAACGCATGGGTAGGTAAATGATAAGCAGATGGTTAGTGGCCCCCTTTTTGTAGCTGATGGTACTGTTAGGTGTAGCTCAGCTTTGTTATGAACATACAGTAACATAATCAGACTTTTTTGTGATACATAAAGTTTTTGATTGTTAATGAAAGAAACAATGGGGCTAATGATTGTTACTAATGTTTTTGTAAGTATTTATAGATAATTATATTGCTAATAATAATATTGCTGTTGATGACTGCTGGTAGATGAGTAAGAAGTTTTTGAGACAGAAAGTGAAGGGTATTGTATTTACTGGTAAAATTATTTGTCTGCCTTTTGTCATCTAATATCTGTATATGCATATATGTATATGTAAATCCAAATGTGTGTGTGTGTGTGTGTGTGTGTGTGTGTGTGTGTGTGTGTGTGTGTGTGTGTGTGTGCGTGTGTGTGTGTGCGCGCGTGTGTGTGTGTGTGTGTGTGCGTGCGTGTGTGTGTGTGTATGTGTGTCTGTGTGCGTGCGTGCGTGCGCGTGTGTGTGTGTGTGTGTGTGTGCGTGTGTGTGTGTGTGTGTGTGTGTGTGTGTGTGTGTGTGTGTGTGTGTGTGTGTGTGTGTGTGTGTGTGTGTGTGTGCGTGCGTGTGTGTGAAATATGTAAAATATTTGATCATTTGCAAGTTTATATGATAATTATTTTATAACCAAAAGACACAAAGAAAGACTGATTGTCCAAACTAGAAAGTAGGACTATCAAACAAGTCTGGTGACTGTATCATAAGATGAGTTGCACTAACGTGACATCATTTCTCATCCTTTCTTGGCACCTCTGCATCTCCTTGGGATAGGGTCAACAAAGTGCTAAAGATGGTCGCTGGTGATATCATATTGATGTTTTCACTTAGCTGAATAAAATGGCCCAGTGACAAACAGAATCGCCACGCAGGTCAAGTTAGGTAATGAGACGGTTTAGATGTTCTCTTGTGGGCTTGAAAATAATTTCATGTTTATCTTAATTCCATTGCTTGTGCGGCAAGTGATCTTTATATCTTTAAGAAACAATACTTGTTTTCATAGTTTCTGAATAACAAGGCTTTATCAACGAACAAAAAATTACACGTAAGCTCAACAACCTTATGTCGGTTGTAAGTAATGTTCTTGCCATAACCTCCACTATGGCTGGGGCTTAATGTTGGAGAACCTAGAAACCTTCTCTTTGAGTTGTTTACAATAAAATGTTTTAAGGGAACACTGATGAAGCAATATTCATGGTTTCAAGGCTTCAGTGGACTCCCAGTTGCTTTTAATGACCTATCCTATTGACGAAACCATTAATTGAACTACTTGTTATAGAAGTCTTTGTTCTCGTTAATGATAACATTTGTGAGAATTATCACTCATGTTTGTGAGAAACTTTTATTTTCTTTATACTCGACTATAACCTTTGTATGTAGATTAATTGTGCACTGTACCTATGAGAAAACGTTAAAAACAACAACAACAACATTAATAATAATAATAATAATAAGAGTATCAGTTTATATATATATATATATATGGTTAAATATATATATATATATATATATATATATATATATATAATATATATATATATATATATATATACTGTATAACCACTCTCCCTTCCTATACTGGCACTTCCAGATATTCATCCTCTAATATAATTTTGTTAAAGTCTATTTAGATATTCTCGGTGACTTTTTGAAGAGGTATCGATAAAAAAAAATTGTAGATGTTGAATCACCTTTCACTCCTGTGCCTGTTGACAAAACCTTCATAACCATCCTCAAGGAAGTTTTTTGTTATTATGACACTTTTCTAGATGATCTCAAAGATTTATTTTTTATTTTCTTATTTATTGTTCAGGAAAATGACCATCGGTAAGCCAGATGTGAAGTTACGTCAGCAATCAGATGGATCCATCTGTAGGTGTCCTCTAACAATTTGTCGTGAGTGTGGCGGAGTAAAGGGTCCCCTTTGACCAAGACCTTTGTTCCTGATTGTACACCAGATCTTGTCAACTGTCATAGGCTGATTACTTTCGCACGCTTCCTACACCAAGGAGATGCACAGGAGAGGAGTTTACGTGAGGAGACACTCAGCTTCTAATGCACCTCTGTCTTGTATGGTCGGGGTTTTATTTAAATAGAATAGCCTGATGGTAGCCAGAATAAAAATAGATAAGCATCATCCGTGTTAAGGACGTTGGTCCTCTTCAGATATTTTTTTCTTTCTAATTGAGCTAGGATTTTTTCACAGAAAGTCATGCAAATCATTGTAGTCATTCTGACCAAGTTTCACTGATGTATCTTAGTATATTCTGTATTTACACAACAACAAAATTATGTTATTGTGCAAAAATAGTCAATATTTAAAGTGCTACTTGTTCCCAACTATTTGGACTTATGCTATGTTTTTTTTAAGAAAGTATTGGGCATGGTTATGATTATCAGCATAGATATGTGTTGCCAGCATGCAATATCTACGAGTACATTGGAATGATAATTATCCATAGTAAAAATCGCCGTACCGATTTAAAACTTAGGGACTTTGTTGTTAAAACTTGAAACTATTTTTCAGCAAGTTTTAATTTTTTCATATATATTTCTTTACCTTTATAAAGCAAACCGACGTCCTTAAAAAACAACAACTTGATATGATCGTATTTCTCCCACAAATGCGTTAAATAAAAAGAATTTTGTTGCAAATTGAGTAGTCGTAATTCAGAATTTGAAGGCAGGACATCAGTAGTTCTACTGCATTACCGCTGGCATATGGTATATAGATTACGCTGCAGGAAATTCCAGATAACCATATTCATCTGATTATCGGAGCCGGGCTTGAGCCGATCGTAGTAGACCGAACGCTCATTTGGGCGGGGGACTAATCCTCGAGTGCACAATGAAAATGTTTGGTTAATCATGATAAAGACCGTAGAGTCGAGGAGAAGTCACACTGGCAATAGCTAACTAAAATTGCATAGGATATATACGCGCCAGAGGGATGGCTATAATACCTGGAATGGCTGGGAATCCTAGAATGAATAGAATAGCTGGAATAGATTGAACAACTGAGACGTTCAATAGACTTCGTCTTGGCTGAAAGGGTTGCAACAATAATCCTCTCTATCTCCTTCAGCTTACTGAGATACCAATTTCTAGGTTTGTTTTTAGTTGACGTCAGGCAAATATATTTAACACGAACATTATGGACAGTGGATAAACTACGTTTACTCTTGTAAAACAATGACATTATGTCATAAAATTATCTGAAGTCGGCTAGAAAATAAATTCATAACATATGATGTGTCGAAGGGGTTGACTGAAATAGTTATAATACTCTTCCAAACCCTAGGTCGAATAGATAAAGTCTGCCATTAACCCTACGCTGCAGTTTCAGAGAGGCTTCCTTCCCTTGCGACGTGATTGTTTGTAGAGTCAATCCATGTCGTTTTAATTGGTAAGTTCTCTTTAAGGCAACACTTGACGATTTTAGTCTGGGACCAGAGCAACGCGATGAGACACGGCAGGCGAGCCATTGTGGTTAGGTGGCTTTTGTTAAAGAAGGAGGCCACAACCACAGCCTACTCGGCATCTCGCCAGACGTGCGCGCGCGCACACACACACACTGTCGTAGACTGTTGGCACACAGTAACAAATTCACACAAGAACTTGCTCTAGCCCAATTTTCTACCTCCATGGATATATGTACAAATGAGTAATGTCCAAGTTTTAAAGTAGACAGCATTTATGAATTATATGTGTATGCATCAGAATGTTCAGATAAGTACATACATATTACAAAGGATTACAAAGGCGGAGCATGCCGACAGGAGACCTTTTGATCCATATCTAGGTCGGATGCGAAAAAAAAATCATTAATAATAAAACAATAAATAAAAACTATAATAATGTAAATAACAAACAAAATACATAAATAAATGCATAGGCATAGTTAAATAATAAACAAACAGGTAAATAGTAAATAATATTTAATTGACATATAACTAATAATAAAGGAAAATCAGACAGACAAATGATAACAAAACAAAAACAAATAATATAAGATAAATTATAATCATTACAGCATCTTAGGTATTTATCTAACTGATTCTTAAAGCTTCGAACTGAACTACATTGCACTACCTGTGCAGGAAGTTTATTCCATTCATTAACTACACGGCAAAGTTGTTTCTACCTACTTCTAAATTGAATCTATTTCCGGATAGTTTGAGACCATTGTTTCTTGTCTGATTCTCATTCAATGTGAAAATTGTGTCACTTTTGATGTTGTCAATTCCCTTTAAAATCTTAAAGACCTGTATCAAGTCACCTCTGAGTCTACGCTTTTTTAAGGAAAACAGATTCATGTGTTTTAGTCGATTTTCGTATGATTTATTTTTGATATTTGGAATCAGTTTTGTGGCTCGCCGTTGTACTTTTTCCAGTCTGTCAATGTCTTTAATGAGATTCGGTGACCATACAGAAACAGTAGATTCCAAATGTGGACGAACTAACGATTTATATAGCTTGTTAATGAGTGATGGACTTTTGAAATCAAAAGATCGCGCAATCAGTCCCAGAATCTTATTTGCTTTCTCAGAGGCTGAAATACACTGCTTGGATGATTTGAGGTCGTTACTGATAATTACGCCGAGATCTTTTTCACTATCCACTTTTGTTAACGAATTACCAAATAACTTGTAATCGTACTTACTGTTATTTTTACCTATGTGCATTACCTTGCATTTACTTGTGTTAAATTTCATTAGCCACTTTTCAGACCATTGCTGTAATTTATCTAAATCTACTTGAATATCTAATTGGTTTGTGTGATCATTTGCCACTCCGCACAGTTTTGTATCATCAGCAAATTTGGAAACAGTAGATTTTAGTCCATGGTCTATATCATTTATATATACTATGAATAGAAGTGGCCCAAGAACGGAACCCTGAGGAACTTCGTATGACCCTCAAATTTTTCTTTGGTTCTTACTGTAGGCGTAAGTAGCCGCGCCCTACTCCTGTCTACGAGACCAAGAAGATAAATACTCTTCTGTTTGTAAAAAGTATCTTACATCTAAAGCCAGGTTTCTTAAGAAAATATTTCCAGTGTAGGCTACCAATTTGAAGTCAAGCAGTCTCTTTCAAGGTGAATAAAATTGTCTGGCGAAAGAGGAAAAGAGAAAATTCTTTAAATAGCACTCTGATTTAATGAAGATCGTATATAGCCTTTACGGACCCGCAAGTTTCTTGTAAATGAAATTGTAGTTTGCCCCGAAAGGTTAGTTTATAAATGTGATGACCTTTCAAACTACAAAGAATCATTTGTTTTTTTATAGCTATGTTTTATTTGCGTATATAAATCGTAGATCTTCCCACACGTGGCCTCTATGTAGTCTGTCTAGCCTTCACTTAAGTCGCTTGACGTACATAAACATTTCTTTTAGTATCTGTGCCACATTTGAATAAACTCCGTCGAGTCTCTTAAAATCTTGTAAGCGAGATCTTCCGGACGAGTTTCGAGCGTCTTTGAAAAGCTTCTTGTTACTTCATCCAGATGCAAAGGAAGTTCCCTTTACCGGGTACAAAGGAATTTCTTGTTTCCGAAATCAAGGGGTGTTTTGATGTCCGGGTATTAAGGAAGCTGTAGCGTACAGAAGCAGTTCAGGTTGTCCCGGATAGAGGAGCTTCCTGTTTCCAAGTATAGAATAAGTTTCAGTCTCCGGCCACATCATTATCATCAGTTGAGGGCATACGCCAAGGAGCTCGTTGCTTCATTTACACGCCAGCGCTAGTGCCCGCGGTCTCTCCGAGCAATAGGAATGGACAGAGGATAGAAAGGGAATCTCCATAGATCAGCACGCCTTTCACCAATTGGCCATCCTTGGCCGAATGAAATCGCCTATCGCTAGATAGGAAATACTTATTGCAAACGACGCCGACGTGTTAAAGGAGGTTATGTTCTCGGTCATGTTTGTCTTCTTGTTGTTAGCCACTTTAACCAATTAACCCCCATTTGATTTCAGTGGTGATCCAAATTTTGATTCAGATCCGGATTTTTTTTTAGATATTGAAATGAATTGTTTTGGTGGAAGTTTCAGCTCTCTGAGTGCATCTAGTTTTTTATTTCCATTATATATTCATTTATTTATCCATCTATTATCTATTCAATTATTCATATATTTATTAATTTATCTATATATGTCTATTTATATTTATCTAATCTATCAGTTTATCTATCTATCTATCTAGTTATCTATCTAGTTATCTATCTCTCTATTTTTGGTATGTTACAACGTACTGTTGACTTGGCTTTCGCACTTGTCCCGGAACTCGGAGCATAGGGACATATGAATGGAGGAAACTGCAAGAAACCATAAGGCAATTCCATGTCCATGACCATCTGTGATCCCCATCCATAAAGTAATCGAACCTTCTCTGAAAACAATCAACTAGATTGGGTTTAATCCTGGTGACAGCCAAAATGAAATGAGAAGGGATTAATCAAGGTAATAGCAACTCTGTTCAACGAGGAGTGTCACAATAATTAAAGAAAACAAAATCCCTTGGGACACCCGGAAGGATGATAAAACCTCTACACGACACTTAGAGGTTCAGGCAAAGAAACATTACTGGAAATGAACTTGTAACTTCCTCTACATATCCAGGTGTCACTCTATTCATACAGTGAATACACATTTGTTATTATATCACTGTTGGTTAAGTACTATATATATATATATATTGGTATGATGAAAAGTTAATCATAATGTAAAAGATAACGTTATCATATAGCAACAACATTAAAATACTTTCATGTTACTGTTGATACAAGCACACATCTGCCACATGTAATATAATTTTAGCGTTGATGCCACATGTAACTATTATTCTAGAGTTGCACAGGCTATAACTGCGGACACATATTCCTCAAAGTATTTTTTGTACTAGCGTCTTTGTGTGTGGTCAGACTAGAGCCAGATCTACCCGTGGGCGTGCCTATAAGGGCGTTGCAGATTTGAACGGGTTGTAGGCGTCGTAAAGAGGTTAGAAACCACAAAGACTTTCGTGCGCTGTGATTTCCTAAAGAGTTTACGATGTCTTCAAGAATTTGACGTATATCCGTTATATTCTAACTATCCTCAGGTAAATTTATGTATTAAGAACTTTCCTTACCCCCACAGATATATATACATAGACAGAATGTAATACAAAAAAATAATATACCACCCTTGAATCATGGAAGAGAAGTTGGGTTGAAGATATTTTATACTAGAAGCCGCTAGATTCTCTTTAACTGATGTGGTTCATTCCTACCCGAATGGGGTCCCCATTAATCAAGAGGTCTTTCAGCTTGGAGTTCATCCCCCAGCTGCATAAAATGGTTTCATCTTTGTAAGAAAACCATTCAAATCTTCGTCACCATGCACGTTGGATGAGGGGTTACGCGTGTGTTTTTAATGCCCACGTACACACACACACACACACACACACACACACACACACACACACACACACACACACACACACACACACACACACACACACACACACACACACACACATACACACACACACACGTGCGCGCGCGCGCGCACACAAATAAATGACACACAACTTGTCGGATGGCTCGCCTTAATAAAAACTCGATGAAATTAGAATAGAGACTGAGCTAAGCTAAGTACCCTCGGAGAACTACCAAGTCGTAATCCAGGTCGTTCGATTTGTAGGGTCTGGCATGGCTCAAGGCTATCGTCATTACTGGAAATGATCTTGTAACTTCCTCTACATATCCAGGTGTCACTATTCATACAGTGAATACACATTTGTTATTATTTCACTGTTGGTTAAGTACTATATATATATATATATATATATATATTGGTATGATGAAAAGTTAATCGTAATGTAAAAGATAACGTTATCATATAGCAACAACATTAAAATACTTTCATGTTACTGTTGATACAAGCACACATCTGCCACATGTAATATAATTTTAGCGTTGGTGCCACATGTAACTATTATTCTAGAGTTGCACAGGCTATAACTGCGGACACATATTCCTCAAAGTATTTTTTGTACTAGCGTCTTTGTGTGTGGTCAGACTAGAGCCAGATCTACCCGTGGGCGTGCCTATAAGGGCGTTGCAGATTTGAACGGGTTGTAGGCGTCGTAAAGAGGGTAGAAACCACAAAGACTTTCGTGCGCTGTGATTTCCTAAAGAGATTACGATGTCTTCAAGAATTTGACGTATATCCGTTATATTCTAACTATCCTCAGGTAAATTTATGTATTAAGAACTTTCCTTACCCCCACAGATATATATACATAGACAGAATGTAATACAAAAAATAATATACCACCCTTGAATCATGGAAGAGAAGTTGGGTTGAAGATATTTTATACTAGAAGCCGCTAGATTCTCTTTAACTGATGTGGTTCATTCCTA
>NC_134816.1:1215620-1220620 GCF_046742065.1 Oratosquilla oratoria | reverse complement strand
ACACACACACACACATACATATATATATGTATATATATATATATATATACACGTATATATATAATATGTATGTCAGAAAACTGTAAACACCAGACTCAATTCAACAGTTTATTTGCCCAAATAACCCCATGAATTGAGTTTGGTGGTTACAGTTTTCCGATATGGATCCCAAACTCCAGATCCTCATGCCATATACATTCATACATATATATGTATATATATATATATATATATATATATATATATATACATATATATATATATATATACATATATATATATACATATACTGTATATATATATATATATATATATATATATATTGTATATATATATGCACTATACATAGAAAGAGAGCGAGATGGAGATAGAGAATGTTCTTATTTATATTTGTATTTACTTGCAAGACTACCGCTGTGACCTGAATTTCAGCCATCGTATTAGGAATCCAGGGTGCCAGTCTCTTATTTATTATTATTATTTTTTTTTTTTTCCGGAAGAACTTCAACAGGAGTCATGAGAACAGATAACTTTGCCATGGTATAGACCGAAAGGTCTGTTTTTGAGCCTCGCTTCTGTCACCACTTGGCCTGTCGGTGCTACCGGACCTCCTCTTTAACGACAGCTGGGTTCAGACGATTTAAATTCGGAAAACAGGATGGATTCCTCGGACCTTTTTTAGACCGCGTCTGACAGCGGGCGTAGCCTTCGAGGCGCCAAGGCCGGTCGGCCCACTCGTTGGGTACAAAAGCAAGAACTGCTTTATCTATATAGTTGCGGGCCTGACTCCTGGCGTGAAACGGAATACGTGCACGCAGGGAAACATGCGCACATTGACACAGCCATGCATTCTTGTTGGCACGGTTACATACGAGTACACCGGCACGGTGACAAACACTCTTATACACACACACTCCCACACGAACACATTCACAGACATATTCACAGACATGCTCATGCTCTCAATCACACATTCAAAGTCACACACACACACACACACACACACACACACACACACACACACACACACACACACACACACACACACACACACACACACACACAAGTGCGCACTCACAGGCATACACAGGTGTCTAGCATCAACCAGATAATAATTTGTTACAAGTGTCTTTGTAGCGAAAGGAGCATATTGAAATCTACTTTAGTTTGTCGCTTCGTTGTAATTTTTTAAACTGAATGAAATTGTCATGCGCTAGCTAAAATATCTGCAGTGTGAGTCATCAGGCAGAGAGGGTTTCCACTTCACGCTGGGGAGTTTAGGTCATGATGGCAGAGGAAAAGAAAGGTTCTGCCAATGTATTTTTTAAAATATTTTATATTTGAGGCCCTAAGAATTCGTTGAAACTACATAAAGTTATCATATGTTAACCCGTAACTCTCGTATTCATATAATGTTGCTTCTAAAACATTCTTTTATACATTAATGAAATAGTTTGATATTGTCTAATTTCTAGTGTATAGCCTTCCTTGTAAAAATTGTGATTTAGTGTATCTTGGTCAGACCGGCAGGGATCTTAATACCAGGTTAACGGAGCACAAAATATTCTTTAGGTATGCTCAGGAAAATTCCGCTGTGTTCCAATATGCCAGTACCAAAAATCATAGTCTTGACTGGGACAAGACCAAATTTTTGCTTAATTGTAACTGCAGCTTTAGAAAAAAAAATTGTTGAATCCGCCTTAATCGAAGACTGTCCGAACTTAAACATCTCCAAAGGTCAATGGTCCCCGGATCATAATCTCACGGCTAGCTGTGAGCCGTTTGGTTAAAAAGAAATTCACCCTCCTGACCCCGCTCCACCAATCTTGACCCCGCTTCCCTACTGACCTCACATCTCCCCGCCATGCGCGACGGATTGCCATGTTTTTAGCTCTGTTCAACTTCTACTCATATCACAATTGTATTTAAGTCTCTACACATTCTTGTAACCTGTACTTTCCTGATGAGGGCTATAGCTATTAGTAAAATATAGAAGTTATACTTTCCTCCAAGCTTCCTTTTATTGCAACTGTGGGTTCTTCGTGATTATAATGTTACAAATGTGCTACTACATTTTGTCCAAGTGATATACATATATATATATATATATATACATACATATATATATATATATATATATATATATATATATATATATATGTGTGTGTGTGTGTGTGTGTGACGACATCTTGACAGGTTGTGAGAGAGGCAGAGGGGAAAATACACAAATAGAACGACAGTTTATTGTTTAACTAGTTTCGCACTATGATGCTTCTTCAGAAAGAATATGACATCAATGCCCCTCGAAGTGCCAATAATTCTGGCAATAATTCTGAAGAAGCACCATAGTGCGAAACTAGTTAAAGAATAAACTCTCGTTCTATTTGTGTGTTTTCCCCTCTGCCTCTCTCATATATATATATATATATATATATATATATATATATATATATATATATATATATATATATATGTATATATGTATATATATATATGTATATATATACTCGTGTATATATCCGTAAACCGCACGATCAATTACATCATCAACCGAGTGTACCACGATGACACTACACCAAAACTAGATATTCTAGATTCTATACTACACGGACTGCTTGAATGCTGCACTAAAGAGATTCCTTTCATTTGCTCCCGCGGAAACAAGTATTTTCAAGTTGATGGGATCCCTCCTTGGAGTTTTAATGGCAAACTTCTTCATGGGCACCATAGAAGAAGTATTCAGAAAAACAAAGAAACCAGACATTTACTGTCGCTACATTGATGACATTTTCATAAAGACCAAGAGAAGTAATGAAGCTGAAAAACTTAGACACCTACTACAAGAGACCTCTGAACCCACCTTCACAGAAGTGTTCACTAAACCTACAAACCCTGGACACTGTAGCAAATGGAAACAAGTACACAATGAAATCGACCGCTCCAACCAAGTACTAATCAATAATGGTCTCAGTGAGAAAGATATTAACCAGACCAAGAAAATAATGGACGGCTGGTACAAATATAATAAAATAATCAAAATATAGAAAAAATGAACATCTAACATAAGTCTATATTTTTATCACCCTATAAAGAAGATGAACGTATAATAAAATAGATTATAAAGAGGAACATCAAACTAGCCAATCCAGAGAAAATAATGAACTTGATGATCTATTATAAGACAAGGAAGACCAGTCATCTTAAAAACACCCCCCACCAAGAGAGAAAGGAACTTCAGTAATCATATGTCATCTATAGGCTTGTGCACGAGGGAACTCTGAAGCCCTCCCCTCCACCTATATTGCCATGGCAACAATGAAGTTATCCAGTCGCCTCTCATACCACCTGATATCAGGAGTCTCTAAAAATTACTTTAGAGAAGTCCATAGCACAACATTAACAAGAAACACCCAGGAAGAAAACACCGGGATTTTGGAAATATGTACAGATGACAGACGCCTCCCAATCTTAGAAGCATTGTACATTAAAGAGTTAACCCCAAATTTAGATATACAAGCAGATGACCTTAGGGCCCTCCCAAGCATGCGACAAATCGCCACAAACCCAAGCATGAGACATAACCCCACATCAAATCCCGAGACAACAACGCCACAAGCCCAAGCATTGGACATTTTGTCACAACACGAAGTCTGAGGCTTCCTCTAGCACCTGACA
Source organism: Oratosquilla oratoria (assembly GCF_046742065.1). Classification (NCBI taxonomy): domain Eukaryota; kingdom Metazoa; phylum Arthropoda; class Malacostraca; order Stomatopoda; family Squillidae; genus Oratosquilla; species Oratosquilla oratoria. The sequence goes on along the minus strand of NC_134816.1, from coordinate 1,216,945 downwards.
TCTCACCACAGCCTGATATCCAGGTAACCTCTCCCAGGTGACCGGTAACCTCACCCCATTGAAGAGCAAGTACATAAATTTAAGTATATAAAATAACATTATTAAATATATCATCGGAATAATTCTTATCCTGGCCAGATAGAATATTCCTAAGAGATATTGAAGAAGGGACTTGAACCCGAAATCGCGATATACTGTATGACCACATACAGTGAAGTCACAAGCCTCCTCTCAAAGGAACATAAGTCCATAGTAAGACATTTAAGAAAATAATAAAAGACCAATTAGTCATCACTTTAAATGAAGTATGTATAAAAGAAAATCTGCCCATATATACTGTTAATAAATTATATATATATATATATATATATATAATATATATATATATATATATATATATATAGATATCGATATATATATATATATAGATATACGTATACTTAGGCAGGAGGTTCTCCCTCTGCCAAGAAATGTTGTATATAATAGCATGATGACAACTCACAATTTTCTTGTTAACTTGTTCAATACTGCGAACAAGGCGACGTATTTCAAGAGGCAATCTATATAGAAGGTCAGCAAAGGACATTTCAACACTGAGGCAGGATAGTCAAACTAGTAGATATTTCGGTACCAACGTTTCGAAGTTGCACAACTTCATTTTCAAGGCAAGGCAGAATAATACATACATATTATAAGTCTCAGATGTCAACCTCGTATAAGACCGAGGAACGAATTATTAAGGACATAATTAAAAGAAATGTCAAACCTATTAACGAGAGCGATAGGATAAATCTGGTAATTTTCTATAAAAACAAAAGGATTAGTAACCTGATCATGAGAAATAAAACCACTCCTGAATGCCCTTTCCTTCAACGTAGTCATGCCGTATACAAATTTGTATGCCAACATGAGGACTGTGGGCCTCATGCGTCGTATATTGGTATGACTACTACTAAAGTATCGAGAAGGCTTACTCTACATTTATCTGCAGGCGCCATCAAAAATCATTATAGTAACCACCACCAACTACGACTCACAAGAGAAGACCTCGTAAAGGGTACTTCCATTATTGCCACGGAAAAAGACCACAAAAGACTTGCGATTATCGAAGCGTTGCATATCAAACACAGCAACCCCGACATGAATAAGCAGCTTCAAGATCGCCAAATTCTCCCTTCTTCTAAAGCCATGATCGCACATTTCCATGTTGATGATGTCCATTCATCCACCTCACAGCACGGTGAACAATTGACCACCCCACGGCGTGGGTGATCAATTGTCATTGCTGGGGTTTTTGTCCTTTTGTCCACCTCTCCTAAGTTCGT
>NC_134816.1:1198120-1210620 GCF_046742065.1 Oratosquilla oratoria | reverse complement strand
GTCTTTCTTCACTCCTTCTTTCCATGTGTCCAAACCATCCTAATACTCTTTCATCCACCCTATCTCCCAGCTCCCTTTCCACCCCTGTTCTCCTCCTCACCACCTCATTTCTCACTCTATCTAGCCTAGTAACCCTCATCATACTTCTCAGACACTTCATCTCAAACACATTCAAGTTCCTTCTCTCTGTAAGATATGAATATTACATGCTGACTTTGTTACCTAATACCTTTAAGAAATCACTGGTTTTTGCTGGGGGTGATTTTGTATCAAACCAATGACCTTTTTTCAAGTTCAATGAAGGCCTGTTACAAGCATAATTCGTGAACGTTAGCTCCGACTGTAATGCCATGTGCTACTCCTCAATAATATTGAACTCACAGGGCTATATTCACAAGGGAACCTTGGATGGAGGATAAGTTGACGCCCAAAAACTTATGACAAGGCAAGTCGACCAATTCTACCAAGAGTTACTTAAAATTTGAAGGGTTGCTGCATAAAACTCTGCTTGGATGAATATGGGGATTATCTTCAGCGTGTGAGTGAACCGGCGCGCCACACAGTGTATGCACCCAATTAATGTTTGTATGGAGGATGTGTGGATGTGCGGACGTGTGATTTTCTTTTATGCGCATGTATGTATGTAATTATATTTCCCATGCAACAAATTTACCCAAACAAGGAAAAACTAGGGCAGCCATCATCGGTGCCGCAAGGCCGACACGATTCTTCGTGTCTCTGCATCTCCCAATTTCTGACCAGAGATGGGTTTGAGGGCTTGATGACCAAAGGAGGTCACGTAGACTCAGCTTGTTTTTCATCACCTTTCTCCTTCTCTCTCTTCCTTTATCATTCTTTTTCTTTCTTTCTCTTTCTTTCTCCCTTTCTAACTCTTTGTTCTCTGCTCTCGTTCTCTCTCTCTCTCTCTCTCTCTCTCTCTCTCTCTCTCTCTCTCTCTCTCTCTCTCTCTCTCTCTCTCTCTCTCTCTCTCTCTCTCTCTCTCTCTCTCTCCCCGTACTCCCTCTTCCCCACCCTCTCCCTCTCTCCCTCTCCCCCTTTCCCCTACCCTCTCCCTCTGCCTCTCCCTTTCCCTTTCCTTCTCCCTCTCCCTCGCCCTCTCCTACTCCTACTCTTAATCTTATTCTTTCTCTTATTCTTTTCTAACCATCGCCTTGTTCATGGTTTAACCACGTTACTTTCACGTAATAGGTGTTCAACATAACACATAAACATTATAAAAATCTGACGTCGGAAAGGCAACGTCATTGATTTTCCGCTCTTAGGCTGCCGCTGCTTGTGCCTAAGCCCCTCAGAGGGCATAACCTGATTTTCGAAAACGACTCAAAAGAATTACTTTTTTTTTCATTCAGATGGCGAAGTGTGTCCCCTTGAGCCTTTATTAAAAAAATTATAATAATAACGCTGGTCAACATGATTTATTAAAATAACTGTCCCACAAGCAAGAGCAAGTGAACTTGATAGATTTTTTTCTTTTGATTTCAAATATCTCTTCAGAATTCTTGTATTAGGCATAGTGTTTCTGTGATAGCATATTAAATTTTAAACAATTATAACTAGTAAATGAGGCTGATATTTCAATGAAAATTACCTTTAAAATGTAGAAATGTATGATTTTCGAGTGCATTTTGCTTCTGGGAGATTCCTTTTTAGTGTCCAACAGTAATCAGCCAACATTGAAGAGTTCCACTTCCCTTTATACAGAGTTTCCATGTTCAGAATGTCCTGGTGAAACCTTTCACTGTGCTCGTCACTAATGGCGTCAAATGAGAGTCTAGGAAGTGGATTTTTAGGCTCGTATTGCATTCTAAGGCCTTGTAGGATGTCAGTAGCTTTTTTACGATTTCAGAATAGTTATTTGCTTTGTGATTCCCCATAGACTCTGCGCAAACTTTCTTAAATGACAGTCATGCATCTTTTTCAAGATCATTTAGCTCTTCATCAATATTCTAGTCTCTCATCAGCTTCCTAATCTATGGTCCAACATAAAATACCTTCTTTGATTTTTGCGTCACTTACTATAGGAGACTTATTTTTGAAATATGTGAATCCCTTACCTTTAAAAAAAAAAAAAAAAAAAAAAAAAAATCAACAAGAGGAGTATTGAAACATTCTTCTCTCCTAGGGCCAGATATCGTTTCGGCCACACATTCTTGTCATAATAGTTTTTCTTATCCCGACTGTCCTATTCACAGAGAAAGCAACAAAACTTTGTGTAACCCAGCTGCATTCCAAATAAAATCGCCACAATTTTTAGGTCACCACAGATATTTCATTTATGTTCTTCATACTTAATTTTTTGGAATAGAAGGTTCATACTCTCATGTGTTTCCTTCATGTTAGCTGCATGAGCGAGAGGAACAGAAGGAAATTTATTTCTATTGTGAAGCAAAACAGCTTTCAGGCTCACATTTGAAGAGTCAATAAACAAGCGCCACTCATTCCTGTCATATTTATGGTTAAGGTCCTACATAACAATATATATCGTTGCAAAACACCACACCATCCTCATGTGAAAAAAGCTGTTCAAAATCACTATGTCGCTTACGATAAAAACTAACTTTGGAGTCTTTCTGGAGAAGATTTCAGCCCTTTAACCTGGAAGCAAGAAGTTCAGATTGCTTTTTTGACAAGTTTAAATCCCGCTCAAGATCATTCAGATTTCCCTGACTCAATAAATGTGGTTCCCTTGAAGAACAGATTGGCTGAAAGTGCATAACAATCTCACGCAGTGTTGCCAAACTCAGTGTTACCAATCAATCGCTAGATTGAATTTTATCCCACGTAACACACGTAACCTAACATACCGTGGAACACAAAAACTGTGTGTGAGGGGTAGAATAGGACATTATTTTTGGATTCCTCATGTAAAAACATATACAGCTATTGTTTTCCTTGGGACAAATTCTTTGTTGACCAGTGTATAATCGCGTAACACTAATATACGTACGGTCAGGTGTTGTGAATGTTGAAAATTATGTTATTGTAGAGGGAGACAAATTACCTGAAAAGTCTATGTGGATTGAGAAGAATATATGCAATACCAATCAGATATATACTGTTGAATATAGAAATGGCGTGAAAGGGTGAGGAGGTTTGACCATGCAAAGAGAATAGAGAGGACAGCCTGACAAAGAGAATGCAAGAAGCGGAAGGGGACAATAGAGAGAAACTGAGGACGATAAGAGAAGATGTATAATTTATAAAGAAGCAAATGGAGAGAAAGACATTAATCATGGAAAAAATTAGATGGTTAAAAATAGAGTGAAGAAGCCGTAGAAGGGGAGAAAGGGAGAGAAGAGGATGAACGGATGTAGGAGGAAGGTGAATAGAATGAAAGAAAAGTGGAGGACACTCAGAAAGAAGGGAGAGCTGGTTAAAAGAAGATCCAACACACTTGCACGTGCACATATGATCTAAGACATAAACACAAGGACATACTATGTGTTTGCATATAAAATACAAACACACTGCAGTGTTTCTTGATATCAGAAACTACCTTTTTAAAATGTTGACGACGAGATTTGTCCCAGTCTTTTGTATACATAGAGAATAAAATTATCCTTTTTACAGATATGGCAACGGTAAAACCTATAAGTGAGGGTGAAAAGACGTCAGCACCTATATGATATATATATGTATGTATATATATATATATACATATATATACATATATATATATATATATATATATATATATATATATATATATGCAAAGAAGACCACTTGGAAAAAAGAAAATAACAAAACAGAGCGCTTTCTTATATTACATCTTCAGTTGCACTGAAGATGTAATATACGAAAGCGCTCTGCTTCGTTAGTTTCTTTTTTCCAAGTGGTCTACTTTGCATAAGTGAACACAAGTACCCGTGTTCTTATTAGCATATATATGTATATATATATATATATATATATATATGTATATTACTTATTTCATCTTTCGTTATATTGCTCTCCAAAAGAGCTGATTCCAAGGCGTGCCCGAGAACACCTTGACCTGCCCGACAGGTGAAAGTAATTAGGGGCCCCGGGCCCGCCCGTGCATTACGCGTCTCCTGTCATGGCTGCTGATGTTCCAAATTATGTTGTTGTTATTGACGCTGTTGATGCCGTGGAGAGCTTCTCCTTTGTCCTCTTCATTATATTTTTCCTTCGCCTATGTTTTTTTTTATTTTCTTCGTTTCTGTTTCTGTCTCTGTCTCTGTCCCGGTCTCTCACATTGTGTATGTTTCTGTCGTTGTCTCTGTCTCTGTCTGTCTCTGCTTCTGCCTCTGTCTCTGTCTCTGTCCTTGTCTTTGTACCTCTTTTTGACTTTGTCTTTCTATTTATCTTTGTTTTCGTCTTTGTCTTCGTCATAATTCGTCTTTGCCATCACCCTCCCCATGGCTACCTTCAGGCAGTTGAAATCCCTGAAGAAGAAAACCACTAACACCTTCGCTACCAAAAGGGTCACACACACACACACACACACACACACACACACACACACACACACACACACACACACACACACACACACACACACACACACACATACACATGAATGAAACAGTCTAGTGATAACCAGTATAAATGTATAAATGGCACTCAATAAGGAAAGGATTGAGACCCTCTCGATTAACCCTTTGACGTTGGTGGTACCTATCAAAAATCTTATTGTGGCTAAGATCAGACCATATTATGTACCTGAAGGGGAGTCACCGTTGTTATGCGGTTAAGGGAACACGCAACACTCAAAAACTCAAAAATGATCAGATGCCAAGTGTTACCTTCACAAGAATGGTTGTCGTGGTGACGTCAAGAAGTGTTTAACTTCTTCAGTACGATCCTAGTACCGCATGCATATTTGTTGTGTTTTACTCCAGGCGATTTCTTTCAGCTGAGTGTTGGCCCTAGACAGAGAGGTCTGAGCCTGTTCTCTAGGAAAAAGAAATAACACTAATATTTCATAATCTTTACATTATTAGAATTTTATCTTATATGCTCCTCACACTATTTTCGCAGTATTTCAGAATGCCTACCCCAGACCAACATATCTATTGTAGTTTTGCTCAAAATGTATTCATTTTGTTGTTAATATAATCTGCGAAACTAAAAAGTGTATTGTAAAGATTGTGGAGCTTGTAGAATCTGAAGGCTTTTTAGTAGAAAGTCAAAACTCCTCTCTAGGAAAATATTCACTATCCCTTGCTGAAGCCCCCTCCCCTAGACACACACACAACCACCACCACGTCATAAATATTATATTACCAGCCGTTATTCAACTGTATATTTCTCGATAGTGACCTTCGGGGTTATGTGTTGGGGAAAAAAGAAGAAAAAAAAATGCAGGTCCATTCACTTTCATTTTTTCTTTTTCATTCTCCTCATCCTTTGACTCCTTCCTGCATTCTATTGGTGTGCGGGAGACCTCTCCTACCAGCACTCACTCCATCCCTCGCCTCCACCTCCTTCTACTTCAGCCTCGCCGCGACTCCAGGGTCACGCGGTGTCGCCAGCCAGGAGGCAACGAGTCTCGATCTAACGGCGCCGCACTTTCCTTTTCGTCGGCGGGCATCCAAGCTTCAGTCGCGAGGCCCATCGCTTCGTGAGCACAGAAACGAAAGTAAACGGAACCTGTGCTATGTTCATTTGTGTGTGTGTGCGTGTGTGTGTGTGTGTGTGTGTGTGTGTGTGTGTGTGTGTGTGTGTGTGTGTGTGTGTGTGTGTGTGTGTGTGTGTGTGTGTGTGTGTGTGTGTGTGTGTGTGTGTGTGTGTGTGTGTGTGCATGTCTGTGTGTGTGTGTGTGTGTGTGTGTGTGTGTGTGTGTGTGTGTGTGTGTGTGTGTGTGTGTGTGTGTGCATGTCTGTGTGTGTGTGTGTCTGTGTGTGTGAGAGAGAGTGAATGTGTGTGCGCACGTGTGTGTATGTGTGCGCATGCTTATGCCTTTGTAAGCATTAATACCTGTACTGTATACGCATAAATATAAATACAAGTGAATGTATGTGTATATGTATGTATGTATGTATGTATGTATGGATGGATGAATGGATGTATCGATGTATGCATACTTGGTTGTAGGCTATGTGTGTATAGATGTAAGTGTATAAAATGTATATGTTTTTAAATGCATATAGGCATTCCTCCACTCATCCATGCATTGATGTATGCAGTCTAGTTACATTATGAGCAAGCATATAGTAAGAATGAGGGCAGGTGCGAGTTGACAAAGATTGACTCTTATTTCTTGGCTAAACCTGAGAAGGCCTAGAACTAAATAAAATTTTGTCAGAAGACTAGAAATAGAAATACAGAAAGCTTTCTTGCCTAAAAGTCCCTAGAATAAGAGAATATTAGATATTTCTTAATTTAGAGCTTTTCAATAGTAAAATATGTTTACGCCAAAGAAACCCATACAACCTAGTACTGAGTTAGAAGAATGTAATCTTTGATTCTGTGACTCAGTTGTCAACCGCTGCTTGGCAGGAGGTGGAGCTCCCTTCAGGCCGCATCACGTGACCTTTGGCTTGATCCCGAGTTCTGTCACTCACTCTGACCTCGTTTCGGAGACACTTTGTTGATGTCATGCCGCATTTGCTGTAACTGCAGCACTTGGACCATCAATGGAAACGATAATAACTCGATAGTGATTATATTGTTAGCATTATTGCCTATAATGTCATTAATTTTGGTGAAATTTTTTGTAATGATAGTAATATTGACAGAAAAATTAGCATTACTAATACAGCCGGTATGTTCATATATTGTCAATACTATTGACTGTGATTATGTTCTTAGTAATTTCTACAATGATATTATTGAAAGTAGTATTGCAAGAAATGTTGACAATAATAAATTTTTCAATATCATTAACAATGATTCAAAATGGTAGTGAATTTGGAACTAATACTGATAATCACATAATTGTAGATACTACCAATAACTATATTATCAGTATTTTCATTATATAAGCTATAGCCTTTTCGCTGCGTGAAGGGGTATCACAAAGAGGAAGAGAATGGCCTGGTGACAGCCAGAATAAAGGAAAAGGTTACCCTGTACGTAAGAACTCTGTTGTGTATTATACTCGTATGTTAATCTCCCTAGTCATAGGGCTCCTCCACAGCCGATCAAAATCACCTGAGGGCAACCAGAACTAAGTTTGTAAGTATGTGACCACAGTGGGTGACATATTACAAAGAAATTGATTGTTGAAAGTCAGGATGAAATATATAACAAATCACTTGTTACAGTGAAGTCTTTCAAACAACTTCTGTGACTGTACAATCGGTAGCGCGGTGGAATCCCATTCCAAGGGACCCCGGATTGAAGCTTCGCAATGGCCGGATTTAATTATTTGTATATACATGTCTATCTTAAATCGAATAAAAAAAAATTCAGTATCCTATGAGTACCGGGGATTATTATGTGTCGCCTAGCTCAGAAGGGAAAAGTGACTGTTTTGGTAGCGGCTAAAGGTTGAAAGTTACGCTTGAGAGGCTGAAGAATTTCCTGCAACTTGCAAAGCTGATTCCTGATGCAAGACAAGACCCAGAACCTGCTCTGCAATTTTACACGTCCCGTAAATCCTCTGCAATGGAGTGACGTCATCAATTGCTGACACCACATCGTGAAATGATGACGTCACATCCTCATATTTTGACTTCAATAAATTGAATATTCATCACATTGTCAAACGGTGATGTCATGTCGTGTTTACGTCATTACATTGAGCTTTGTGACGTAATAGCTTCAGCTGCTGACATCACTTAAACGTGAATGGCATTAAGTGGACCTGACGTTGTCAGGTGATAACGTAAATTAGTCAGGTGCTGACGTCAGTTTAAGAAATAATGACGTCACAACGTTATATCGTAACGTGACAATAGTCTGTCCTTTCTCTTATCTTCATGGCGTAATTTTTGGGGCCAACGGTGAGTACCTGCAAGTGGTGGACCCACGAGACGGACGTCGAATAAAATCATCTCCTTGACTCCTGTCCTCAAAACCCAACAGCCTCACCTCCATCTGGTGGTGTGTCCCTGAGGATGTTGACACTCTGTCTCTGTACCAGTCCTAACAAGTCTGAGTGGATTTCCTCCTTTTTTAACAAGGACCGCTCCCACATCAGTGCACCGAAGAGGAAAGTCAAATGTCTGTTATTTAGAGAGAGCTGTGGGAGAACACAAAGATCACTGTCCACCACAGTAAGACTTGCATGTGTTTGGACAGTGCTTACTTACATTCGGTGGCACACTGACCCTAAGCACACAAGGCAATGCGGTTGGACCTTTAGGAGACGATGAGCCAACAGGCACGCCCGGTTTTCTTTTGGCTGTGCATTTCATTTGGCTATGAAATTGAAATTTGGTACGGCCAAGGACTCGAACCATGGCTAGCACGTGACAAGTGTTGTAGTGACCTACCGATTGCGCCATCAAGAGAGATATCAGTTCATCGGGACCCATTCACACACACACACACACACACACACACACACACACACACACACACACACACACACACACACACACACACACACACACACATATATATATATATATATATATATATATATAAACTGTGTGTGTGTGTGTGTGTGTGTGTGTGTGTGTGTGTGTGTGTGTGTGTGTGTGTGTGTGTGTGTGATATGTGAGAAAGTTATAAGAAAAGGTAAGCGTGTATTTTGGGCTTTTATAGATCTGAAAAGGTTTATGACAGGGTAGACAGGAAGACACTGTGGGAGGTTTTTCAGATATATGGGATAGGAGGAAAGCTATTAAGAACAGTCAAGAGTTTTTACGAGAGTAGTAGAGCTTGTGTTAGGATTAGAAATGGAGAGAGTGAGTGGTATGAGGTAAAGGTGGGACTTCGTTAGGGATGTCTTTTGTCGCCCTGGCTGTTCAATTTATACATGGATGGGGTGGTGCGAGAGGTGAATGCAAGGGTAGTGGGTAAGGGGCTGGAGATGGTTAAAGAAAAGAGAGAAACATGTAAAATAATCCAGTTGTTGTTTGCTGACGACACTGCGCTTGTAGTAGGATCAGAGGAGGGATTGAGGAATTTAGTGACAGAGTTTGAGGTGTGCGAAAGAAGAAAGTTGAAGATAAATGTGGGTAAAATTAAGGTGATGAGAAGTACAAGAGGAGAAAGGGGTAGCAGACTGGAAGTGAGTATTAAGGGAGAGACACTGGAGGAAGTGGATAGTGTTAGATACTTGGGTGCGGATGTAGCAGGAAAGGGAGGAGTGGAGGTGGAGGTAGAATATAGAGTGAGAGAAGCGAGTAAATGCCTAGGTGGATTAAGAAGTGTAATGATATAGGAATGACCCGTCATCCAGGGGATGCCAAGGCAAAAGGGAGGGAGGAGGGTAGACGGGAGTGGAGTATGTAGGGGATGGAATGTATGGAAGTGGTTTTTATGCATTTGTCTTTTGGCTACCTCACGTGTAAGGGTGAAGAAAGTCTTGGTATATGTATGAATGTATATTTGTATATATATATATATATATATATATATATATATATATATATATATATATATATTGTCAACCACAATATACTTTAATTCTAAGCCATCAACATCGGGAGACCCAATGGAGGTCAATGTGGAGAAATGGGTCTCCCAATGTTCATGGCTTAGAGTTAAAGTGCATTGTGGTTGATAAAAATGTATCATTATTCATTGTGACCCATTCAGTGTTGTACACACACACATACACACACACACACACACACACACACACACACGCGCACACACACACACACACACACACACACACACACACACACACACACACACACACACACACACACGCACATATGTATGTATATGTATATATAAATATATATGTATATATATATAGTATACTCATAGATATTTATGTGTATATATATATATATGTATATATAAATATATTCTGGTTGAAATCAACTGCACTAGTTGCTTTAACAATCTTCAAGACTGTATTCTTTAATCTGGAGAATACTTTCCTATTAGCAACTGAGAGGGACTGGAAGTAGTCATTCATGACTCTCAAAAGAATATACGCAGTGTATGCCAACTGATAGATTTTTTTTGCATAGTAATAGTATTGAACAACTATTGACTCCACCGAAACTATAGTTTTTCGCCTCGTCGTGAGGCGTCTTCAGGGTGAGGACTGCTTTGTAGGATGCTCTGCTATATTGAAGGTCTTCCAACGAATAATGACCGCTGGTTGGATGGGCTGGCTTATAAGGCTCAGCCTGCCTAGCTCAGACGGAATACTGGCCTCTCATTGGCTGAGAGGTGCAGTATGAGATTTTGTCCGAACAAAATCTCATACTGCACCTCTCAGCCAATGAGAGGCCAGTATTCCGTCTGAGCTAGGCAGGCTGAGCCTTATAAGCCAGCCCATCCAACCAGCGGTCATTATTCGTTGGAAGACCTTTAATATAGCAGAGCATCCTACAAAGCAGTCCTCACCCTGAAGACGCCTCACGACGAGGCGAAAAACTATAGTTTCGGTGGAGTCAATAGTTCAATACTATTACTATGCAAAAATATATCAGTTGGCATACACTGCGTATATTCTTTTGAGAAAACCTGTGCCCCAGAAATATATATATATATATATATATATATATATATATATATATATATATATATATTCAACCACATTAACTTTTTACTTTTAATTCCATGTGGTTGAAAAAAGATTAAGATCTGCACTGGGGACCATTCAGTGTGTGTGAATATATATATATATATATATATATATATATATATATATATATATATATATATATATATATATATATGTAATATGGGAAAGTGGTGTAGGTAAAGTACTTTATTCTCTAACGTTTATATATATATATATATATATATATATATATATATATAATATATATATATATATATATATATATATATTCAACCACATTAACTTTTTACTTTTAATTCCAGGTGGTTGAAAATAGATTAAGATCTGCACTGGGGACCATTCAGTGTGTGTGAATATATATATATATATTTTATATATATATATATATATATATATATATATATATATATGTAATATGGGAAAGTGGTGTAGGTAAAGTACTTTATTATCTAACGTTTATATATATATGTATATATATATATATATATATATATATATATATTGTCACGGATTGGCAGTGACGAAAGGGGAAAATTTAAAAATTGGAAGGATGGCCAATATGGCCTAATATGGCAACTGATGCCTAAAGTCAAGAATCGACTGTTCTAATCCCCAAATCCCTATCGCACTCCGTGTCCAGGTTCTTTGAAAGAGAGGTAAACTATATATATTTATTTACAAAAACAAACAAACAAGTAAATCAAATAACAAACCCCAAAAATTTATAAAACATCTGACTGAATTATTACACATGATATATGACTTAACAAAAGATTAATAATAAAGATCATTTTAAAGATGAAAAGATCTACAAAATTCACGTGAGAAAAACCCGAATAGAATTGAATTGAATTCAAAACTATTAAAACTGTAATTAACACAAAGGTAAAAAATATAGCACTTAATGAAGTTCAAAGAAACTAATACATCACAAACGGGCAAGAAAAGGACAAACCAGAAATTTCCCCAAAATGTGACCTAAGAAAAAATTGGTAAAAACCCCGTAATAAAAATGACGCGTAAGTGAAAATATTAAAATTAAAAGGTGGAGAGAAAAACAGAGATGAACGAAAAGTCCAATAGACAAGTTCAACTCAAAATTATCCCAAAAAGGTATTCCAACCACGGGAAATAGGAAACAAATAATAGTAGGTCGCCCACGAGAAACCTAATCTAACTTAACCCAAAAAAAGGAAATTTCCACAGGGTTAATAAAAGGACACTGGCAAAAGCCTTCCGACACACCAGGTCCAGAAATGGTATCTCCAAAAGGGGATCCTACCTCTCACACACAAAAACTTACGGTACTACCTAGGTGCCTTGCACACCTTAGGTGACGGGAAAATGTCTCCCTCAAGGAGACGAGAGCGGCACGGATTGTCGACCCGAGGCCGATGAGAACAAAAAAGCCCCGAGAAACAAGAGGGTCCTGCTTATAAAGAGCGCCATGACCTAAGGTGATCATGACTGCCATGATAGACCGAAGAGGAAGATTTTCCTTATTCTATTTTGAATATGATATAGAAAAATTACGGCAATACACAAGAACCTTTAGGAACCCAAACCCAAAACACATACAAATACATACATACAAAAATTCTTAATTCTAACATAATAAAAAGAATACAATATACAATTATTATGGCAACACACTGACAAATCTGACCCAAGCTTGTCAGCCGGGCGATTGAATGTTGCCATACGCGGTCAAATTAAGATTTTCGAGGTGTCCAGGATTGTGCGACGCAGCGCATGTCTGGACACAGAAACACAACAGAAATACAAAAAGGAATGCACAAGTGACCAGTTAAAAGTAATCTGGTCACACACAGAAAGAAGAAACATTTCAAATTAA
>NC_134816.1:1190620-1193120 GCF_046742065.1 Oratosquilla oratoria | reverse complement strand
AATAAATGAAAATCAGACAGACAAATGATAACAAAACAAAAACAAATAATATAACATAAATTATAATCATTACAGCACCTTGCTTAGGTGTTTATCTAAATAATTCTTAAAGCTTCGAACTGAACTACATTGCACTACCTGTGCAGGAAGTTTATTCCATTCATTAACTACACGGCAAAGTTGTTTCTACCTATTTCCAAATTGAATCTATTTCCGGACAGTTTGAGACCATTGTTTCTTGTCTGATTCTCATTCAATGTGAAAATTTTGTCACTTTTGATGTCAATTCCCTTTAAGATCTTAAAGACCTGTATCAAGTCACCTCTGAGTCTACGCTTTTTTAGGAAAAACAGATTCATATGTTTTAGTCGATTTTCGTATGATTTATTTTTGATATTTGGAATCAGTTTTGTGGTTCGCCGTTGTACTTTTTTCCAGTCTGTCAATGTCCTCTCACGAAGCGAGGACTGACGTCATATTTTTCTGGTGTTTGATCAAATATTTTGGTGTTTTATGATTTTTTGTTTTATTTGACCAAATGACAAGAATCTTGTCATCGGAGTTGAATGGGTTAATGAGATTCGGTGACCATACGGAAACAGCATATTCCAAATGTGGACGAACTAACGATTTATATAGCTTGTTAATGAGTGATGGACTTTTGAAGTCAAAAGATCGCGCAATCAGTCCCAGAATCTTATTTGCTTTCTCAGAGGCTGAAATACAAAGCTTGGATGATTTGAGGTCGTCACTGATAATTACGCCGAGATCTTTTTCACTATCCACTTTTGTTAACGAATTTCCAAATAACTTGTAATCGTACTTACTGTTATTTCTACCTATGTGCATTACCTTGCATTTACTTGTGTTAGATTTCATTAGCCATTTTTCAGACCATTGCTGTAATTTATCTAAATCTTCTTGAATATCTAATTGGTTTGAGTGATCATTTACCACTCCGCACAGTTTTGTATCATCAGCAAATTTGGAAACAGTAGATTTTAGTCCATGGTCTATATCATTTATATATACTATGAATAGAAGTGGCCCAAGAACGGAACCCTCAGGAACTCCACTTGTAACATTTTTCCATCTAGAAGTTTTTCCATTTAAAACAACTCTCTGTTTTCGACCATTCATCCAATTACTAGTCCAACCTAATAGGCTACCACTTATTCCGTGTAAAGCTAATTTAGTAAGTAGTCTTTCGTGTGGGACGGTATCAAAAGCTTTTGCAAAGTCGAGATATATTAAATCTATACTGTTTCTTTTGTCATAATTCGAGATAACTGTGTTGTAGAATTCGAGTAAGTTAGTCACGCAAGAACGTTTCCGTCTGAAACCATGATGGCTATCATTTATCAAACGGTTACTTTGTAAATGATGTTCGATAGCATCTCTGATGATAGTTTCCATTATTTTTCCTACGATTGAAGTCAAACTTATAGGACTATAGTTATTTGGTTTCTTTTTGTCACCTTTTTTGAATATGGGAGTAACGTTAGCTAGCTTCCATTCTCTTGGGACATCTCCGGATATGATGGATTTCTTGAAAATAATTTCTAATGGAACAACAATCTCATTTTTCATTTCCTTTAAGATACTTGGATGCCAACCGTCAGGCCCTGGTGTTTTATTAACTTTGAGTTTATCTATACACCTTTTATATTTTTCTTTTGTTATATTTACCGTATTAAGTTTACCCTAGACTTTTCACAGGTTTCAGTTTGGAATTCACTTTGAGGTGTTTCGTTTACAAATACCGAGCTAAAATAATTGTTTAAGATATTACACATTCCTTCATTTGAATATTCAAGTTGACCGTCAGCAGATAATAGTGGACCAATGTGATTCCTAACAACCTTTTTATCTCTAATGTAACTATAGAATTCTTTGGGATTCTCTTTGGATTTATCAGCGATGTTCATTTCGTATTGTCGTTTTCTTTTTCTTATTGTCTATTTTAAATCTCTCTGTATTGATACATAAGTTTCAGTCATTAGATGCACCCAAGCACTTATATTTCTTATAAGCCTGTCTCTTTTTAGCAATACTTTTTTCAGTTTCTTTGTCGAGCCACTTTGGGCGAGCCTGATTTGGGGGACGTCTGTCCTTAAAAGGAATGTAAGTTTGAATCATCTTAGTGAGCGTATTTTAAAATATTTCCCACATCTGATCTACAGGTCTTTCGTATAATTTTTTCTCCCAATCTGTAAGCTGAAGCTCCTGACGTAGTCCTATGAACTGAGCTTTACTGAAATCGGGTATTTTAGAAACACAAGCATCTATTCTAAAAAAATTTAGGAGTTTGAATCTAACTAAGTTGTGATCGCTATTTGCAACAGATTCACCGACTTCTACATCAGTTACCATGCTTTCGCGGCTAGTGATCAATAGATCGAGTAAGTTTCCATATCTTGTGGGCTCTTTTACATGCTGAATTAAGTAATTGTCACCAAGAAAATCAATCAAGCGACTACCTATATGGCCATGTTCAAGG
>NC_134816.1:1173120-1178120 GCF_046742065.1 Oratosquilla oratoria | reverse complement strand
AGAACACTTTATTGTAACAAGCTTTCGACCTACATAGGTCATCTTCAGGTTCTGGTACAGGCAAAGAAGGAAACAGTTTATATACGGAACTAAGGTACAACATGGAAAAAAATGAGGAACGTGATTGGTCGAGGCTGGCCAATAGGGATCTAGGCATTGACCTGGGATCCTGTTTGCGAACCTGCCTGAGCCGTACGCCGTTCGTCTTCTTCTCTAGCAATTTTATAACTATTGTGAAAGTTTCTGAGGCTAAGAATTATGTACATATCGGCGATTTGAGAGTTGAGAGAAGGGTTTTTGTTTTTTATATAAAAGGCTTCCAGTATGCGTAGACGGGAGTTATCTCTTTTGGTTTGCAGGATGGAAGTTCCTTCGACTAGCATTTCTCTAGTTAGACTAACCCCGTGAACTTCTTCTAAGTGCTTCTTCGGAGCTCCGTTTGACAGGTGGAGTGTCAGGCGCCTGGAGAGCTTCGTAGTGGTTCTTGCAATGTATGTCGAGGGCAGGGCTGCACAGTTCCCTGAAAAGCAGTTGTATTCATACACTAGATGGCTACGTTGAAGCTCTGGGATGTCAGTTTTGGGGCTGTTTTTTAGGAGGAGGTGATGTGTTTTCTTGTTTTTGTAGAAGATTGTGAGGTTCAGTCTTTCGTCCTTGTTGGTGGTTTCTACATATTTGGAAATTATATTCTTAAGGGTTCTTTCGTCTTGTTTGTATTGGCTGTTCATGTATGCACGGTAGTACAGAAGGAAATGTCCTGTAGGTGTTGCGGCATTTTCTTGTTTGTTGTACCACCTGTCAAGCTGGATGTTGATGGCTTTGGAGACTTCGGTGTTAAAATATTCATTATTCACGAGGACCTGGGTGGCTCATTCTAATTCCTCATGGACGGTCTGTCAGCCACTGCAATGTGTGAGTGCTTTCCTCACATACGTGGAGGTTGTGGAGCGTTTGTACCTGTCAGGGCACTCACTCCGTCCGTTGAGGCAAAGTCCTGGGTTGGTCGGCTTACAGAATACTTTAGTGTAGAATCCTTGAGTTTGCTGATTAACTAATATATCAAGGAAAGGAAGACGTCCCTCTGAACTGTTTTCTACAGAGAGATTGAGTCCCGATGCCTCCTGAAGGCAATGGTGGAGGTGCCGTAATTCGTCATCGTTTTTAGCTAAAACGAAGATGTCATCAATATACCTGGCGTAGAATCGTGGCTTCTGTTGGATGGAGAAGACATCTCTTTGTATGCGACCCATAAAGAAGTTAGTAAAAAGAACTCCTAGGGGCGAACCCATGGCGACGCCGTCTATTTGCCGGAACTTTCTGCCGTAGGGTGAAACAAAAGGGGCCTCCTTCGTGCAGAGTTCCAGGAGGGCTTGCAAGGAAACTTTTGGAATATAAATTTTTGGTGGGTTGCCTTCAGGGTAGATCTCTTCTAGGATGAACTGGATTGTCTTGTCAATATCGATGTTAGTATAGAGACTCTCAACGTCGAGGGATGCTATGATACCTTCGGCGCTGGATCCCTTCAGGAGGTCGAAGAAGTCTGATGGGGGAGAGAGGCTGTAGTCTCTGGGGGTGAAGAGGCTAAAAAGATCATTAAGACGTTTGCCAAGGTGGCAAGTAGGTATGGGGATTTGGCTTATTATAGGGCTGAGAGGATTGCCAGGTTTATGTGTTTTAATATTTCCATAGCAATATCCTAAACCATAATCACCTGAAAGGGGGAGAGTTTAGTTCCTCCAACTTTGGCGTTCACTGAAGTAATCAATTTATTGGCACGTTTCTTAATGTCCTCTACTGGGTTTCTAGTAATTACCTGGAATTTGCTGGAGTCACTGAGGATGTCGTTGATCTTGGACATATACTCATCGGTGGGGATGAGTACATAGCAAGATGCTTTATCTGCTCTCCTGATGGTAATGGAGGTATCTTGTCGGAGGGATTTGGCTGCTTCGAGATGTCTTCTTGTAACGAGACTGCTCTTGTAGTGACCACGTTCAACTCTGGCTTCCCTCAGGAGTTCCTCTCGTATCCCTTCGTCTAATTTGACCTTTCCGTTATCTGCGAAGTGGAGAATATTATCTAGCAGAGACTCGAGTTCAACCCACTTAGCGTACTGATTGGGTTTGGAGAGCGTATGGCAGTTCAAGCTAAGGTTCAGCAAGTCTTCTGCATCTGTGGAGAGCGTTTTATTCGTGAGGTTGTATATATATGTGTATATACAGTATATATAAATAAATATATATATATATACATATATATATTTGTATATCTATGTATATACATATATATATATATATGTATATATATATACAAATATATATAGATATATATATAGTATATGTATGTATATATATATATATATATATATATATATATATCAGAAAAAATTATTTGAACGCGTGATTCTAATTATGCCGAAAAACCACAAGGAAAATAACTGAAATGAGACCGAGCGCTTTCGTCTATTCAAACATTTCTAAGATACAAGCATAGCAGAGAAACAAGAATATACCCAAAGGGCAGAACTCTCCCAGTGACCTATGGACTCGGATTCCCGAGAGTTTGGGCTACAATGTTCTTAATAAAATGATCCAATTAGTACAGTCTATGACTTAAGTTTAAATTGTTAACAAATGTATCCTTGATCAGGCTGGACTCTTTGATATTTCTATTCAATATCAGTTACTCTTAACAATTACTTTAGCTTCCCAATTAATGCAATGGCTGAAATTCCTAAGGTGAAGAAATATCACGTTGGACATTTGTTCTCTTCTGACGCTATACTTATGTTATTTTACTCTAACATTTAATTTCTTTCCAGTCTGACCAATAAAGTATTTGCAATTTTTTCATGGAATTTTACATACACCTTATTTTCAGGTGAAATTTTAATTAAAAGACTTCTCACTGTGTTAGAGTTTTTAAAAATAACTTGGATGTTGAAATTCTTAAGAATATGAGGTAACTTGATGAAATTATCATGGTAAGGAAGTACGAAAAGATTCTTAGAATTAAATGTATCTCTAGCTTTATCCTCAAATTAAGACTTCCTAGCCATTTTTGGAATTGTCAATGAGGTAGGCCTACTTCGGATACTTTAATTTTGAATTCTTATGAATTTACCATCCAAAAATTCTCAAAAAAAAAAAAAAAAAAGATAGGAAATATTCTTCTAACTTTTCAATTTTCATCACTTTCCCATGTGCTTTAATTTTTCCTCTCCTTCCTTTTTATCCTTCTCCCATGGTTTGTCTCTTTTCCCATTTCTCTATTGACGCCCTATCTATTAACTTTTGCTTTTCCCATCACATGCCCTCCCTCCCCCGACCACACCCCCGTCCTGCTCTTCTTTCATTATTTCCTTAAGTTTTGTTCTTTATCTTACTTCCTGCTCTCGAGGGTGACCAGATTTCTTCATGACTACGAGAGAAGCACAAACAACTACTGCAGTGATAGAAGTAATATGCAATACGTAGTAGCTGTAGCAAATGCGGCAGATTTATAAATAGATGAAAGAACAGCTAAATCAGTAGCAAATCTTATTTATCTGAATGACTCCCTCTCTATCTCCTCCCTATCCCTCTTGTCCCTTCTCTCCTTCCTTCCCCCTCCTCCCAACTCCCCTTCTCTCCGTCCCCTACCCTTTCTCCTCTTCCTTTCTCCCCTTCTTCCCCTTCTTTTCCTCCCCTCCCTCATTTTCCCCTCCTCTTCCTTACTTCCCCTCCTCTTCCTACCTTCTTCCCTTCCCACTGCCATATCCGTAACATTACATATTGTGACATCACCCATGGAAAACTACATTATAACACACATACGAACAAATATGCATCCACGCCCTTAGGCGATCATTCATCACATGATCAGTGCGTGATAATGCTGTAAGTAGCCAGAAACTCATCTCCAACGCACACATATACCACATCCCCAAATAAACCCAAGCACATATTAAATCACAAGAAATAACCACATAATAGAACAAACCATTTGATAATATAACCAGTGTTTAAACCTTCCATTTGTTTAATAATAAGGCAAATATTGTTAAAGCTGTCAACTCCCCTCCCAAATGCTGACTTCAGCAATTTAGTGGTACATTAACCACAACCAGGCCGGGGAGCGACAGTTGTGAGGTGAACCTAGGTCTTGCTTGGACCTACGTAAGTGTATTCTTTCCTAATATAATACCATACGATTACGTGTGTTTGGAGCTTTCAACTATCAACTTTTTCTCCTCCCGTTTATCTCTCCTCCCCTCCCCCCACTCTTCCCTTCCTTCACACTATCGTGCAAAAGCTGACCCCTTTCGTTGTCAAAGGCCTCCAATACAGCATAACAGAATCGTCTGGCGTCAGCCAGAATAAAATGAGAACTCCAAAAATGTCACAGAGGAGAACAGATGTGGTGACAGAAGTACCTTAACTCCACAGCTAATTAAAACTGTCTAGATTAGTATAAAAATTATCATAATAAAGCAAATAACATTTGACAAGTTTTTCCATAACCAGGGAATGGAAAGTGTTTGAACGTCCAAGGAATGGACGCGCACCCAAAGAACGTGCAAATATTGGACGTCCAAACAGTGAACGTACAAACAATAAATGTTCAGTGAAATAATTTTGCAAACGGAAATGCTGAAGTGTCAGAAGGTATGAAGAAATCATAAGGAAGGGTAGGGAAGGGAGGAAAAGGGGGTAGAAGAAAGTGGGTGGCGGGGAAAGGAAAGGAGGGGGTAGGGGGAGAGGCTGGGAGATAGTGACCGATCCCTCCTCCGTGCGGGTGGAATGTCTGATGACGTCACAAATACAGACAAGAAAAGGTCCCTCCCGCCTCTCCCTAGCTCTAGCTCTCTTCTCACTCTTTTCATTCCTTATCACCTTTACTCAATCACTTCAATCTTCTCTCATTGCCCTTTTTTTCTCTCATAAGCCTTTCCTATGCCAGCTCCCGCCCTTTCTCAGAGCCTAGGGAAACGCCCTTATGTTGGTCTACGCCCTTGGCCT
>NC_134816.1:1165620-1168120 GCF_046742065.1 Oratosquilla oratoria | reverse complement strand
TACATATATAGCAAAAATTATTGGGGCCAGAACTGTTCCTTGTGGAACTCCACTTATCACTTCATCCCAATTAGAGTGTTTGTCTCTTATCTTATCACATGGACTCGGAAATTTTCTTTACGAAGAGATGCTTAGGCACCTAAACTTACACTCTGGAAAGACGCAGAGTGCGGGGTGATCTAATAGAAATGTTCAAGTGGATCAAAGGCTATAACAAGGGTGATGCAAACAAGGTAATGGGTATAAACTAAAAAGAAAAAAAAATTAAGAAGGAAATAGGCAAGAATTGGTTTACTAATAGGGTGGTCGATGAATGGAATAAACTTAGTAACCATGTAGTAAGCGCTGAAACTATCAGTTGTTTTAAGAAACGATTAGACAACATTATAGATGGGGATGACAAGTGATGATGGATACGGAGCTGCCTAGTGTAGGACCTATGGTCTCTTGCAGTCTCCTTTATTCTTATGTTCTTATTTTTCTTTCATGTAAGAAGTCTCCCATCCACTTCAGCAGTTTACCCTGTATTCCTCCTGCAGTTTCTAATTTCTTTAGCAACTTTTTATGTGGCACCTTATCAAGAGCTTTTTTTTAGGTCTAGAAATGCACAATCAGCCCATCCAATAGAAACACGTTAAGTTTGTGACGCTTGATCGTCCTTGTCTAAATCCAAATTGCCTTGGATTTAGTACGTTGTTTTTTTCCAAATGCCTTACCCATCTAATTTTGATAATTCTTTCACAAATTTTAGCTATCGTACTTGTAAGAGAGACCGGTCACTAGTTAGTAGGGTCTTCTTTGTTTCCTCCTTTATATATTGGTACTATATTTACTCTTTTCCAATCTTCTGTTTATTAGACTATGTATTTTGTCTGTTAGTTCATTCCTGCATTATCTCAAAATCCAGTGTGCCATTTCATCTGGTCCATGCGATTTTCTAACATCGAGATTACTCAAGTGATTCATAATTTCATACCTTGATACTTCTATCTCTTTCATAGGGGGTCTTTCTCCTCCCACTCGACATCTCTAGATTGTATGTTCTCCCTCGTAAACACCGATTTAAAATGCTTGTTCATAATTTCTGCCATTTCTATTTCCTCTGTGTATTCAATTCCTTGTAGTTTCACTAATTCTTGTTTGTTTTTCAGTTTGTTGTTTACAAATCTGTAAATTAGTTTTGGTTGATCTTTACATTTTTTCTATGACATAACTAGTATATATTTTCCATTTTTCAGGTTTTTTTTCATTTTATCCAAGCTTTATCCCTTTTGTCTTTTAACTCCTTTCATATTTTGTTGTACCAACACTTTACATATTCTTTTTCTTGCTTTTGTCTTGGAACATACTTTTCCATTACTTCTTTATAAATTTTTGTCAAAATATTCCATTTGTCTTCTACTGTTGTTTCCTCCTTGTTTATTCTTTCCCAGTGTGTTTTTTGAAAGAATTCTCTTATTTTATTTAAGAAAAAAAATTCATACATCAATCTAATCTTCCCTTTCTATATTGTTACTTTTTCATGTATTTTTCTTCATTTAGTTGCAGTTCAATCAATATGTGGTTACGTTTACTTATTGGTGTCTTATATTCAATCCTGTCCACTATTTCGGGTTCTGATATGATTATTAGGTCCAGTCTTGATGGTTCTTCCTCATTTCTATACCTAGTATTCTCTTGTATCCATTGCGTCATTGTATGTTCTATAATCATATCAAGTAGTACATTTCCCATAGGTTGTCTCCACCCTTCACTGTCATCTCTTCCCAGCAGATTTCTTTACAATTAAAGTCACCCATTATAACTATTCTTCCTCCATCTTCCATTATCTTATTTAATGTTATCCTTGTGTCTTCTAACATATTTTTGCGTTTCTCTTCCCACGAAGACGTTTTAGGAGGCACGTGATTTACTACAAACTTCCTGCTCTTCCCATCCTTGTCCTCGACTTCCATCATAATCATCTCTATTCTTTTTATATGTGACATTCCTCACACTAATGTCCTCCACCCACTTTGTTTACCTCTCTGTTTCTAATACAATAATTATATGCACCATGTCCTACACTGTTGGGTGGTAGTGGACCTTTCAATTTTGTCTCTACAATTCCCATTATATCCGGTTCTTTTTCCTTCAGGTAATCATTCAGTTCGTTCAAGCCTGTTATTAAGCCATCTATATTTGTGAAAGACACTTTCAATTTTCTGCTACTTCCATCGTGTTTTCTGTTTCCCTTCCGTTTTTCTCTTCTATGAACCATTTCCTCATTTTCATATTCACTACTCTCCAATAGAATTTCTTTTTTTTCTGACTTTGTTCTTTTTTCGTTTTTTTCCTTAGCTTCTAGTCTTTTTGTTTTCTCATCCTCTCTTTCCTCTTTATTAGTTTCTCTTTTTATCCATATCTGTTTATATTGATCACTGCTAGCTTCCCTGTTTTTGCTAAGATATTCTCTGCTGTTATTTGTGACCTGAATTTAACCTTAATTGGTCTGGTCTTA
>NC_134816.1:1120620-1160620 GCF_046742065.1 Oratosquilla oratoria | reverse complement strand
TGCTGCACCATGTGCATATACAAAAATATGCTCTGTGTCTTTATTTATGTATGATTTTCTCGGACATACATCGATGAATAGAACAAAGAGAAATGGCAACAGCACAATGGTGTGGCTCACTCTGATAGTGATGCCAAACCAAATTTCCCTTCTCCCACTTGATTAGACAGCAATTTGATACACTTCATAAAATTCTATAATGATCCGTACTAATTTCCTTTTTTCATCCCATATACAACTTAGAGCTATGCCTGAAAACAAATTATAATGCCAACTTTCCTTC
Source organism: Oratosquilla oratoria (assembly GCF_046742065.1). Lineage (NCBI taxonomy): Eukaryota > Metazoa > Arthropoda > Malacostraca > Stomatopoda > Squillidae > Oratosquilla > Oratosquilla oratoria. The sequence continues at coordinate 1,160,337 of NC_134816.1, read as the reverse complement.
AGAAATGATCAACAACATTGTTTATTTATGAAATCTATGTTTCAAAGAAACACCCATGGATCAAATTATATAACCAGCTTCTCCCACTTGACAAAGACTCATAAGAACATAAGAACATAAAAATGAAGGAGACTGTAAGAGACCATAAAGCCTACACTAGGTAGTCCCATGTCCATTACCACCTGTCATTCCTATCCATAAAGTTGTCTATCCTTTTCTTACAACAACCGATAGTTTCAGCGCTCACTACATGGTTACTAAGTCTATTCCATTCGTTGACCATTCTATTAGTAAACCAGTTCTTGACTATTTCCTTCTTAAATCTAAATTTGTCCAACTGAAATTCATTACTACGAGTCCTGCCCTGTTGTCTTGATATGACCTAGGTTGCGTTACCCTTGTTAAAGCCTTTGATCCACTTGAGCACCTCTGTTAGATCACCCCACACTGCATCTTTCCAGAGAGTGTAACTTAAGGTGTTTGACCCTGCCCTTGTAAGGTAAATTTCTGAGCCCATGTACAATTTTGGTCATTCTCCTCAGTAATGATCCTAGTGAATTGATATAAATTTTATAGGACGGACATCAAAATTGTACCTCATAGTCAGGGATGGGTTTAACTAACACCAGATAGAGTTTGATTTACCTCTGCATTTTTATTCATAACAGTTCTAGCAATGAAACCTAATGCTCTGTTAGCTATGTTCGTCACTAATGCACTGTTTCCTGCATTTAAGGTCAGGACTCACTAGAACTTCCAAGTCTCTTTCATACTTAGCTTTATCTAAATAAGTGATGTCTAAGCTATATCTGCTTTCTAGGTTGTGTAAACCAACATTTAACATGCTGCAGTTTGAGATATTGAAGACCATTCGCCACTTCTACAGAATCTTGGCGTCTTCTTCTGACCTAATTTGGCTTCCTATTTTAGTGTTGTACTCAAACTTACTAACATCACTATTAATCCCATTGTCCAAGTACTTTATGTATACAGTGAACAACAATGAACAATAAGGGACTCAAAACCGAGATTTGGGGAACTTCACCAGAAACACTCCCTCATTTAGATTTTACACCGTTTATGGTGACCCATTGCTTTCTGTCACTGATCCAAGCTCTAATCCATTCAAACAGTTTTCCTCCTATGCCATGAACTTTAACTTTATTTAGTAGTCTGGTGGGGCACCTTGTTGAATGTTTTGTTAAAGTCAAGGTAAATAACATTGTTACTATCATTGTTATCTGACGCCTTGAAGACATCACTGAAAAACTTATGCTGTTTGTCACAAATCAAATTATGTCTCTCGATGTGATCTCTTATTCAATCAGCTATTATTGATTCAAGCATTTTACCTATAGGTGATGTCAAACTGATTGGCCTTTAGTTGTACATAGATGATTTATCTCCCTTTTTGAAAACAAAAAAGTTTGCCTGCCCCAAGCAGTAGGCACAAAACCAATGTCGACTGACTTATTAAATATTTCCATTAACTGGTGTCAGATTTCAAATTTACACTCCTTAATCACTCTCAGAAAAAAATTCGTCTGAACCCCGGGATTTTGTAGCTTTAAGTCTATCAGTGTGTTTGACTACTACTTTACTATGAGTAATGCTGATGCTAGTCTACAGTAAGCCCTCAACATTCGCGAGGATAGGGGATCGAGAACCTTGCGAAAATTGAAAATTCGCGAATGTTTGGTGCGCATATTACATGTACACATTTGTAACAAGAGTGAGAGCTTGAGGGTAATCGGCCTCAGCAACACTATCTTGCTCTTTGTCCTCACTGTCTGACTGTACAATCTCTGACAGTTGATCATCATTTAAGGCCATGGCATGTTCTTCAGCCAGTTCCCTCACCTCATACTCCTGCATGTCCCTGAACCCTTCACCACCAACGAGCTTAACTAGCTCCACCATCTTCTTTATAGCATCATTAACCTCCTGAGGACCAAAGCCTGTGAAATCGCACACACACTCCGGCCACAGTGCCCTCCAACAACCACTGACTTTCTGAGGGCGCAAATCCTTAAGGCACTTCTTAAGGCAGTCAGCAAGAGTGAATTTTTCCGATATTGAATGACACTCAAGTCAGGGTTTGCGTCCAATGCAGTGTGAAGCCTCTGCATGCATCTGCGTGTGTAATAGGCTTTGAAGGCGGCTATCACACCCTGATCAAGAGACTGTATGAGGGAGGTGTTTGGCGGCATAAACACAACTTCAACGTCGTCACACATCCCATCAAGTGACACTGGGTGACCTGGAGCATTATTTAGGAGCAGGAGGATTTTGTTTGGGAGGCCCTTCTCTTGTAGGTATGCCCGTACCTCCATCAGGAAACAGTGGTGGAACCAGTCAATAGCGATGGTGTTGATTGTCCTTGCTACATTGTGCATCCAGAACACTGGCAATAAGTTCTTGTTGCGTCCCTTAAGTGCTCTGGGGTTAGCAGGCCTATAAATAAAGCCTGGCTTGATGGTGTGGCTTTAGCACAAAGCGTTAATGTGCATCGGTCCTTAGCAATTTTGAACCCTGGCGCATTCTTCTCCTCCTTGGCGACAAAGGTCCTGGCAGGCATCTTCTTCCAAAAGAGGCCTGTTTCATCCATATTCGATACTGCTCGGGCCTGTATCTTTTATCTTCAATAATTTTCTTCAGAGTGCCAGGGAATGCAGATGCCGAAACGTGATCTGCCGAACCTGATCCCCGGCACATTTTCAAATTGTGCAAGGAAAACCACCTCTTGAGTCTGTCAATCCATCCTTTACTTACTAAAAAATCAGACTGGGTGGTGACAGGACGGTCTGGTTCTGCACTGGTGCTAGCCTCTTCACTGGTGCTACCTCTGCACTGGTGCTAGCCTCTGCACACATGCTAGCGTTATCACTCGTTACTGTGTCATACAATTCTTTTCCCTTTGCACAAATCGCATTGCTATAAATTGGATTGCCTTTTTTGTTCTGGTCTGTTATCCACACATATAAAGCAGATTCCAAATTAGATATATCACTGCTTCTTACCTGCGACACTTGTTTAGGAGAAGGAGGAGCAGTAGATGCCAGTGCTGCCCTAATGTTTGACTCAATTTTCTTTATTGAACGCACTGTGCTCTCGTTTACATTAAATAGCTTTCCAACAGCAGAATGGCTCATATTACCCGCCCTACACTTGTCTAGCAACTCTACCTTCTCCAAATTCATCACTTTCTTTAATCTTTTCGGAGTAGACTTGTCACGAGAGGTTGCTGCTCGCTTGGGGGCCATAGTTTACCACACACACATGTGAACCGGAGGACACGAAAACACACACAAAATCATAGCAATCACTTTGAGCTGACCGAACTGACAAACAAGGCAGTGACTGAGATAGAATGGCGGACTGGCGGGCTGACGGTGGGGGTGGGGGAGGATGAGGGAGGAAGGATAGTGACGCGGTGATAGGTTGCTTTGTTATCTTTTTACAAAGAGTAAGTACAATAAAATAAAATAAAATAAAAGTCAAATAAAATGCCACTTGTGCAACAATTGAAAAAAGTGGACTACGCACTTGCACGAAAAGGAAATAAATTAAATCTAGTTCACCCACACTGTGACCTTTGTTCACCTTGGCCTCTCTTTCTCACCTAGTTCAAAATGATGCCACTTTATGTTGCGTCTGTCTTTGTGTTTCTAGCGCCCAGGTATATTGGATTTAAGTCTATACACCTGTTTACGCTAACTTATTTTGTCGTCCACGCCTCTAAGAATAATCTCCTTTTCTTCGAGTAGTCTCAGTGTACCACTGTGGCTCCTTTCCAGTCAATGCTGTGCTGTAGTTTGTTCATGTGTTTATAAAGTACTGCATCACAATCCAAAGAGCCAATGCAGTACACTACACCCGCCTTGACCCTGGTGAGATTGTGATTTTATTTTATTGTATTCATTCTTTGTAAATTAAATGTATATGATATCCTGTATGTACAATTGGGTATGTAAGGTGGTCCAGTCGTCCGGTACTCGTAGCGACGGGAAAAGAAGGGGGACTCGGACAGCTTCGGCAGTGCGGAATACCTCTCCCAATTCCAACCACAGCCTGTATAACAAGCTCTTTGAATCACTGTATATCTTAATGACCCCATTATAGGTCGATAGCCTTAGAGATAAAAAAAAAAAAAAAAACTGTATATCTTCACATCCCTGAGGATGGCCCTAGGACTAGGACCGAAATGTCGGGCAATAAACCTCCCACTTTGAGCCTGGTGTTTATGCATCTCCCTTCAACATGGATCCCAGACTCCAGATCTTTGCACATATATACATATATATATATATATATATATATATATATATATATATATATATATATATACATATATATATATTATTCTTCAAAAAGCGCATTCACAAATGGCGACTGACCTCATCGTCCTACAAACCGACACACACCGATATACGCTGATATACCTCAGACAATATTCAAAGTTTCTTCCAGAGAAATAGACACACCGAGGAACTTGCTGAATGCTATGGGGTCGTGGGTTTGCTGGAAGTAAAACTCGAGTCACCAGTTACTATAATTCTTAAGTATCAAACACGAAAGTTAACTCACAAATACCATTTGCCAGCAAAGTTGGAATTTTCGAAACTTCTTCCGGCGAATTTATAATCTGAGGTCACGAGTTCTTCGACTTTTGGAAACTCCTGCAAGAGCGTCGCTGCTCCGGCTGAAGGCGGGGAATGAGGGTGGGAGAGAGGGAAGAGGAGGTGGGAGGGGTGGGAAAAACTTGACGGCTCAGGCGGTCAGACGCGAGGCCGAGCAACTGTTTGTGGTCGTTCGGCCGTTCATCTACAAAGTTCTAGGTTGATTGTAAACGTGCGTACATGCACACATATAAGTAGGCAGCCTGCCTGGCTGCCTACGTACGTACCTACCTACCTACCTATCTATCTATTTATCTATCTATCTATCTATCTATCTATCTATCTATCTATCTATCTATCTATCTATCTATCTATATATATATATATATATATATATATATGTATATATATATATATCTACCTACCTACCTACCTACCTGCCCACCCACCGACATACATACATACATACATACATACATACATACACACACATATATACATAGTTATGTATACATACACGCATGGATAAATATGCATATACATGCATGTATACATGCATAAATGCATACAATGCATAGATTAACACATACATACATACATATATACATACATACACACATACATAAATATATATACATGATGAAAATTATATAGTTTAACGTCACAAACTCCCCCTCTATCGGAAGGCTAGGACGGTGCCCATTACAGAGGACTTTGTAACGTGGAATTTAATAAACCATGTTCTTGGTTCAACTTCTCCGGTGGCAGGGTTCGAACCGCCATTTCAACCTTCGCTGCAAGTAACGTCTCCCTGACCCGCTCGGCCAGCGAGCTCCCTTATATGTACATATATACACATAAATACAGGGCATACACACATACACGCATACATACATACTGTACATACATACCTATACACATATATACATACATACATATACACATATACATACACACGTATATACATAATACAGATGTGTATATATCTATAAACAATCCCCACACTGGGGTAGTGATCACATAACCTTATGTTGTCATTACTCTAAGGACTTTAGTGACACCCTAACGCACCCATCTCATATTCCCATTAGTGACTGTTACTTATCCCAGCAGTCCCCAAAGTGCACCATAGGGTAAAGGTAAGGGGCTTTGGCCGTAGCTACGCGCCTCCAGGCGTAGGCTTATCAGATTCTTATAACGGGCCCTAGACACACACCATTATGATACGCTGCGGGCAAAATTTTGCGTATACATGAATTATGAGCCTCTTCTGTTACTCTTTCGCTGATGGCGTAATAGGAATCGTGCTGGTCTCGCATTCGCTTCGTTATGGGTTCAAATCCTGCACTCCCTTCCTATTCCTAGCAGTAACTGTTACTTTCTCCCAGAGTCCAAGCGGAAAGGGTAGAGGTGACGGCCGAACCTCTACCGTTTCCACGCCTCCTGGAAGAGTAGGCTCCTCACATTCTTCAACTTGGTCTCCTATTTCCCGATTCTGTTGTTTCTCGTCTCCCTGATACGACTCCCGGGACTCCAACACTTCCTCACGCTTCTGCGGAAGATGAATAGGAATGCCGACACCATGTCTAAATAGGGTTGTGTGGGAGGCCATGGGATCTTTCAGTATATTTCGCCTAAAGAGACTAAATACAGAAAGAAAAACACCATTTGTATATTCAGTATTTGTAAAATGCAAACTTAGCGCGCAAGTGTGCATATGCACTGTATATGATTGACCACCATGGTCTTGGATCACGTGTAGGACTCGTGATCGACAACTATTTTCCTCCCGGAAGAGAGCTCAGATCTCGTATATGACCGATCTATGGGTAATGCTGTGACCTTACATGCACACATACCCCAACTCCCCGCCCACGAGAGTTGGAGTAACGACCCGTACCGCAGCGATATTGACATTATTTCAGCTCTGGGTGGGATTCGAACCTGGATCGCCTTATTTACTGCCGGGAACTCTACCACTGTGCCATGAGTCGTATGTGTTTGTGTGTGCGTGAATGTATATTTACCTAGTATTTTACGGGAAAGAGAGCTATGCTCGTGGTGTACCGTCTTCATATCTCGTTTTATCTAGACTGTTTTTAAATTCGTGTATCGTTTTTGCACACACCACATTTTCATCTAACTTGTTCCAAACGTCTATTATCTTTTGGGGAAAGCTGTTCTTTTTCAGGTCTCTTCTATAATTGTCTTTTTATATTTTCTTTCCGTGCCCCATTTTATAAGATCCTCTCTATCAATAGTTTCAATGCCTTTCATGATTCTATAAATAGTTATCAAGTCTCCTCTCTCTCTTCTTTGCTCTAACGTCTGTAACTCAAAATTTGCCAGTCTCTCCTCATATGATAGTTCTGAGAGCGTTGGTGCTAATTTCGTGATTGCTCTTTGTATTCTTTCAAGTTTTGTTATACATTTTTTTGTACTTGGTGACCACGTCGTCGCTGCATACACCTATCAAAGTGACTAGTACTTTCTTCACCATTACCTCGTCTAGGTATGTAAATACCACTTTGATTGTTCTTATTAAATTATAGGTTTCTCAAAAAAATTTGTTTAAATGTTTCTCAGGGGATATATTATTCATAATAATGACTCCCAGGTCCTTCTCATTTTCCATTTTCTAATTTCTTCCTCTCCCAATATATATGATCCCACTATTTTTTTTTTTTTTTGCTTCTTCCAAATTCCATTATTCTACACTTCTTAATATTGAATTCCATCTCTCACTTCCTACTCCCATTCTGTAGTGTTGCACAATCTTCTACAGTATTCACTTCTTCAGCTGTTTTGTATCGTCCACAAAAAAGCTCGTATAACTGTCAATTCCTTTATCCATACCATTAATATATATAGCAAAACATTGTTGGGGCCAAAACTTATCCTTGTGGAACTCCACTAATCACTTCATCTCAATTAGAATGTTTTTCTCTTATTACCACTCTCATTTTTCTTTCATGCAAGAGGACTTCCATCCACTTCAGCAGTTTGCCTCCTCTTTAGCAATTTCTTATGTGGCACCCTATCAAAAGCTTTTTCAGGTCTAGAAATGCACAATCAGCCCATCCATCTCTTTTTTGTATTATATCTATTAGTCTTGAATAGAAACACATCAGGTTTGTAACACATAATCTTCCTTGTCTAAAACCAAATTGCCTTGAATTTAGTGTATTGTTTTTTTTTTCAAATGCCTTACACATCTAATTTTGATAATTCTTTCACAAATTTTAGCTATCGTACTTGTAAGAGAGACCGGTCTATAGTTAGTAGGGTCTTCCTCGTTCCCCTTTTATATATTAGTGCTATATTTGCTCTTTTCCAATCTTTTGGAACTTTTCCTTCTTTCAATGAACTCCTTATTAGACTATGTATTCTCTCAAAACCCAGTTTGCCATTTCATCTGGACCATGCGATTTTCTAACATCGAGATTACTCAAGTGATTCATTATTTCTTTCCTTGTTATTTCTATCTCTTACATAGGGGGGGGGGCTTTCTCCTCCCACTCGACATCTGTAAGTTGTATGTACTCCCTTGTAAATACCGATTTAAAATGCTTGTTCATAATTTCTACCATTTCTATTTCCTCTGTGTATTCAACTCCTCCTTGTCGTAGTTTCACTAATTCGTGTTTGTTTTTCAGTTTGTCGTTTACAAATATATTAGATAGTTATGGGTGAGCTTTAAATTTTTCTATGACATAATTTTCGCATTTTCTCTTTTCTTCTCTGCGCACTTGTACATATTGATTTCTATAATTAGTAGATATTTTTCATTTTTCAGGTTTTTTGTCTTTTTTCCATTTTATCCAAGCTTTATCTCTTTTGTCTTTTAGCTCACTACATCTTTTGTTGTACCAGCACTTTATATGCTCTTTTTCTTGCTTTTGTCTTAGAACATACTTTTCCACTCCTTCTTTATAATTTTTTGTCAAAATATTCCATTTCTATTCTACTGTTGTTTCCTCCTTGTGTATTCTTTCCCAGTCTTCTTTTTGAAAGAATTCTCTTATTCTATATAAAAAAAACATACATCAATCTTCCCTTTCTATATTGTTCATTTTTTCATGTATTTTTCCTCTTTTAGTTCCAGTTCAACCAGTATGTGGTCACTTTTACTTATCTGTGTCATATTCAATCTTGTCCACTATTTCGGGTTCTGATGTGATTATTAGGTCCAGTCTCGATGGTTCTTCCTCATTTCTATACCTAGTATTCTCTTGTATCCATTGCGTCATTGTATGTTCTATAATCATATCAAGTAGTACATTTCCCCATAGGTTGTCTCCACCCTTCACTGTCATCTCTTCCCAGCAGATTTCTTTACAATTAAAGTCACTCATTATGACTATTCGTCCTCTATCTTCCATTATCTTATTTAGTAATATCCTTGTCTTCTAACATATTTTTGTGTTCTTTCTCTTCCCACGAAGCCGTTTTAGGAGGCACATAATTTACTACAAACTTCCTGCTCTTCCCATCCTTGTCCTCGACTTCCATCATAATCATCTCTATTCTTTTTATATGTGACATTCCTCACATTTATATCCTTCTTAGACAGGAACAGAAATTCACTCCACTCTCTGTTTCTAATCCAATAATTATATGTACCATGTCCTATACTCTACAATTCCCATTATGTCCGGTTCTTTTTTCTTCAGGTAATCATTCAGTTCGTTCAAGCCTGTTATTAAGCAATCTATATTTGTGTAAGACACTTTCAATTTTCTGCTACTTCCATTGTGTTTTCCGTTTCCCTTCCGTTTTTTTTTTTTGTTTTTTTTTTTTTTTTGCTATGAACCATTTCCTCATTTTCATATTCACTAATCTCCAATAGAATTTCTCTTTTTCTGACTCTGTTCTTTTCTCGTTTTTTCCTTAGCTTCTAGTCTTTTTGTTTTCTCATCCTCTCTTTCCTCTTTATTTATTTCTCTCTTTATCCATACGTGTTTATATTGCTCACTGTCTGCTAGTTTCCCTGTTTTTGCTAAGATATTCTCTGCTGTCATTTGTGACCTGAATTTAACCTTAATTGGTCTGGTCTAATCTGCATAGCATTTCCCTAGTCTATATATTTCTTTTATTTCTTTTCCTGTTTCTAATTTATCTTCTTGAACTTCTCCTAATGTCTTATTTACTTTTTCCCTATCTTCTTTTATTCTTGTAGTCCTATTTAGATTATATTTCTCTTCCATTCCTAATATAATTATACACTTCTTTTTATCCGCCAAGTCTCTTACTATATTCTCCTTCTCCCTCATCACTTTAATAACTGTGTCCTTAGTTTGTTCTTTCATCTGCTGTTCCACTATACCTCTAAATTCCATTTTATTTTTCTCTTGTACATTTTTCCAACCACTTACCTCTTTTGCTATGGACTCTTTATTCTTTTTATTACCCCTCTTCAATTCCTCATTCGCATCCTTTACTTCTCTTTTTAATTCTACTATTTCTTTAGTTGGGTTTTGATTCTCCTTCTTTAGTTCTTCCAGTTTATCAACTCTTTGAGTAATCAACTTTATTTGGTTAAACCTAGCTTCCCAATTTTCATTCATTTCTTTTAGTTTCTTCTCTAGATTTACTAGTCGGGGGAGGTTGTCATTTCTTCCCTCATTAAATCCTTGGAAATAGTTATCTTCACCTTCCATTGTGCTGCTCTTATCTATATTTCTAATTTTTAAATTTTTACTAATCACATCGACTTCACCACTATCGTTAGGCCGTCTTTTGTTTACATATCGTCTGACTTCCTGGGCCCTATCTTCCCCTTCCTCATTCCCTTCCATTTTCCTTAGTAATCCCCCCTTCTCCTTTTTCTTCACCTTCCCACTACACCACGAGCTTTCCCTTTCCCTATTAATACAACACAGGTACTTCCCTGTCGTTCTGGTCCTCGATATTTGCAGTCCTCTCTGGAGTCCAAACTTCGTTGCCACCTCGACCGATGTGTGTGTGTGTGTGTGTGTGCGTGTATTTACCTAGTTGTATTTTGCGGGAAGGGGAGCTATGCTCGTGTTGTCCCGCCATTGTATCTCTCAGTGTCTAGTTTGCTTTTAAACTCGTGAATGGTTTTTGCGCTTACTATTTCATTATCCAGTTTGTTGCAAGTGTCTAAAACTCTATGTGGAAAACTGTTTTTCTTCAGTTCTCTTCTATAGCTATGTTTTCTTAATTTCCTTCCATGTCTTCTTGTGTTTCTCTTGTCCCAGTTTAGTAATTCTTCTCTATCAAGTATCTCTGTGCCTTTCATGATTCTGTAGATGGTCAGTAGGTCTTCTCTCTCTCTTCTTTCCTCCAGTGTCGGTAGCTCCAGTTTAGCCAATCTCTCCTCGTATAATAGGTTTGCAAGTGCAGGTGCCATTTTTGTAGCTGCTCTTTGGATTCTTTCTATTTTCTTTATGTTCTTTTTGGTACTGGGGGACCACAATGTCGCCGCATACTGTAGTCTAGGCCTTATCAATGCAACCAAATTTTTTTTTATCATGTCTTCGTCCAGGTAAGCAAAAGCCACTTTTATTGATCTTAGCAAGTTGTAAGTCTCCCCGACAATTTTGTTAATCTGTGTATCATAGGACAAGTCGTTTGTGATAATAACTCCCAAGTCTTTTTCGGATCCTACTTTCTTTACTTCCTTGGTTCCAATTGTATAATTTCTTGATATTCTGTTTTTGCTTTTTCCAAACTCCATTATGCTACACTTCTTAGTATTAAAATCCACTTCCCATTTCTGACTCCAGTTCCATACCCTATTCAGATCTTCTTGCAGTGCTTGACAGTCCTTATTAGTTTCTACTTTCCTTAACAGTTTGGCGTCATCAGCAAAGAAGCTCATGTAACAGTTCACGCCCTCGTCCATATCATTCATATAGATAGCAAACATTATTGGAGCCAGTACAGATCCTTGCGGTACTCCACTGATCACCTCTTTCCAATCTGAATATTTTTCTCTGAGTACTACTCTCATCTTTCTTCCAGTCAGGAAGTCCTCTATCCATTTTAGTGTGTGTGTGTGTGTGTGTGTGTGTGTGTGTGTGTGTGTGTGTGTGTGTGTGTGTGTGTGTGTGTGTGTGTGTGTGTGCATTTACCTAGTTGTATTTTAAGGGAAGAGAGCTATGCTCGAAGTGACCCGCTTTTGTGTCTTTCCGCATACAGTTTATTCTTAAAGTCATGTATAGTTTTAGCACTCACTGTTTCCTCACTCAGTTTGTTCCAGATATCTATCACTCTGTGAAAAGCTATTCTTTTTCAGGTCTCTTCTGTAACTGTCCTTCCTGAGTTTCTTCTCGCGTCCTCTTGTTTTTCTTCTGTCCAACTTTGTATTCATCTCTTTCAAGAATTTCCATCCCTTTCATAAGTCTGTAGATGTGTGTGTGTATGGAAATAAGCTCCATCGCAAGGACTCGAACCTTTGCCCTAGTGACTGCTTATTATGAAGCAAAATCGATTGCTTCATTATAAACAGTCGCTAAGGCAAAGGTTCGAGTCCTTGCGGTGGAGCTTATTTCCATTTGTCATGACACTCACACACACACACACACACACACACACACACACACACACACACACACACACACACACACACACACACACACACACACACACACACACACACACACACACGACTCGGTGGCGCAGTTGGTAGAGCACTGGACTGGGAAGTACGATGGTGCTCGCAGTACCCAGTTCGAATCCTGCCCAGGGCCGAAATTATTTCGGTATCGCTGTGCTTCGGGTCGTTACTCTGACTCTCGTGGGCGGGGAGTTGGGTGTGTGTGTGTGTGTGAAAGGTCATAGCATTACCCATAGATCGGTCATACGAGCTCTGAGCTCTCTTCCGGGAGGGAAATAGCTGTCGATCACGAGTCCAACACGTGATCCAAAGACCAAGGTGAACACACACACACACACACACACACACACACACACACTTCAGCGAATGGACGGCTTGGATGACGTTCTGAAGAAAACTGAAGTCTGTGGATCCCAACGCAAAGAGAAGTGCCTAGTGTTTTTACAGGGTGGGGGGGAAATTGCTCGTGGAGTAGTGGGAAAGTAGGGAAAGAGGAAAAGGGGAGGGATTACTGAGGGAAATGGAAGGAAATGAGGAGGGAGTAGACTTGGCCCAGCCAGACAAGCGAAAGGTAAACAAAAGGCTGAGTGAGGATGAAATGTCTAATAAAAATGTAAAGATTAGAAGTATAGAGAGGAGCAATACAGTAGAAAGTGACGAGAATATGTTCCAGGGATTTAAAGAGGGTGGGGGGGACACAACCCCTCCCCCCCGACTGATAAGACTAGAGGAGAGAGTTGATAAGGTGATAGAGGACTTGGAACGTAAGTTAGGTAATGTTGACTCCATTTTCCAAAGAATTGAAAGGTTGGAACAACTAGAGAAGGCAAACAGAAACTTGACTGAAGAAATAGAGGACCTAAAAAGACAGTTAGGAAATGTAAAGGAGGAGAATGAGAAATTGAAGAAGAATAGTAATGAAAACAGAGAGAAAATAGATACAGAAGCTAAAAATTGGAGGACAACCCAAGAAGGGAATAAGGTCTCATTCACTGACATAGTCAAACAGCAATTGAAAGAACATAATGAAGACTCAGTTATTAAAGTGATGAGACAGAAGGAGAATATAGTAAGAAAATTAGCTGACAAAAAGAAATGTATAATTATATTAGGAATGGAAGAGAAACATAACCCAGATAGAACCGCAAAAATCAAGGAGGAAAATGAAAGAGTAAGCAGTTTATTAAAATTAGTCCAGGAAGATGAACCAGAAATTATAAAGGAAATTGAGGAAAAATTCAGACTCGGAAAATATAGTACAGATAAGACCAGACCAATTAAGATTAAATTCAGGTCACAAACAACGGCAGAGAAAATTCTATCCAAAACAGGGAAACTAGCAACAAATGATCAATATAAAAAGGTATGGATAAAAAGAGAAATTAATAAGGAGGAAAGAGAGGCAGAAAATCAGAAAAGACTTGAAGCTAAGGCAAAAAACGAGGAAAGAACGGAGTCAGAGAAAGAGAGATTCTATTGGAGAGTAGTGAACATGAAAATAAAGCAGTTCGACATACAAAAGAAAAACATAAGGGAAACAGAGAACACAATGGAAGTGGCAGAAAACTAAGAGCGTCTTACACAAATATAGATGGATTGATAACAGGATTGAATGAACTGAATGATTATTTGAAAGAAAAAGAACCGGACATAATGGGAATTGTAGAAACAAAATTAATAGGCCCACTACCACCCAACAGTGTAGGACATGATGCATACAATTATTGGATTAGAAACAGAGAGAAAAAACAAGGGGGTGGAGTTATGTTCCTGACTAAGAAAGATATAAACGTGAAAGGTGTCATATATGGAAAGAATACAGTAGAGATGATTATGATAGAAGTGGAAGACGGAGATAAGAAGAGAAGAAAATTTGTGATCAATTATGTGCCTCCGAAAACAGCCTCATGGGAGGAGAGTGAACATAAAAGTATGTTAGAGGACACAAAGATAGCATTAACTAAAATAATGGAAGACGGAGGAAGAATAGTTATGATGGGCGACTTTAATTGCAAAGAAATCTGCTGGGAAGAAATGACAGTAAAGAGTGGTGATGACTCATGGGGAAATGCTCTACTTGAGATGATTACTGACCATTCAATGACACAATGGATACAAGAGAACACTAGGTATAGAAATGAAGAAGAACCATCGAGGCTAGACTTAATAATTACATCTGAACCTAGAATAGTGGACAAGATTGAATATAAAACACCAATAGGTAAAAGTGACCACATATTGATTGAACTGGAACTTAATGAAGAAAAATATATGAAAAGAAATGAACAATATAGAAAAGGAAGAATGATGTATGAAAAAACAAACTTTGATAAAATAAGAGAATTCTTTCAACAAGAAAACTGGGAAGAAATATACAAAGAAGAAACATCAGTGGAAGAGAAATGGAATATTTTGACAAAAATTTACAAAAAAGGAGTGGAAAAGTATGTCCCAAGATAAAAACAAGAAAAAGAATATATAAAATGCTGGTACAACAAAAGTTGTAGGGAGTTAAAAGACAAAAGAGACAAAGCCTGGACCAGATGGAAAAAAGACAGAAGACCTGAAAAATGGAAAATATATACTGGTTATAGAAATGAATATGTACAAAAGTGCAGAGAGGAAAAAAGAAAATATGAAAAAGATGTTATAGAAAAGTGCAAAGATCAACCAAAACTATTCTACAGATTTGTAAACAATAAACTGAAAACCAAACAAGACTTGGAGAAATTAAGACAAGGAGGAGTTGAATACACTGAGGAAATGGAAATGGCAGAAATTATGAACAAACATTTTAAATCAGTGTTTACAAGGGAAAATATACAACCTGAAGAGATTGAGTGGAAAGAAAAAGTCCCCCCTATGGAAGAAATAGAAGTAACAAAGAATGAAATATTGACACACTTGGGTAATTTTGATGTCAGAAAATCGCATGGGCCAGATGAAATAGCAAACTGGATTCTGAAAGAATGCAGGAATGAACTGGCAGACAAAATACATAGCATAATAAGCAGTTCCTTAAAAGAAGGAAAAGTTCCAGAAGATTGGAAAAAAGCAAATATAGTACCTATATATAAAGGAGGAAATAAAGAAGAACCTACCAACTATAGACCAGTCTCTCTAACAAGTACAATAGCAAAAATATGTGAAAGAATTATCAAAAGTAGATGGGTAAAATACTTCAGACAAGGACGATCATGCGTCACCAATTTAATATGTTTCTATTCAAGGCTAATAGATATAATACAAGAAAGAGATGGATGGGCTGATTGTGCATTTCTAGACCTAAAAAAAGCTTTTGACAAAGTACCACATAAGAAGTTGCTTAAGAAATTAGAATATGAAGGAGGAATACAAGGTAAATTGCTCAATTGGATGGAAGACTTTTTGCAAGAAAGAAAAAGGAGAGTAGTTATAAGAGATCAGCACTCAAAATGGAATGAAGTAATAAGCGGTGTCCCGCAGGGAACAGTTCTGGCCCCAATAATGTTTGCTATATATATTAATGATATGGATGAAGGAATTGAAAGCTATATGAGCTTCTTTGCAGATGATGCAAAACTACTGAAAAGAGTGAAAACTGAAGAAGATTGTGAATCACTACAGAGAGATCTAAATAAAGTACAAGAATGGAGTAGGAAGTGGGAGATGGAGTTCAATACAAAAAAGTGTAGTATAATGGAGTTTGGAAAAAGCAAAAACAGAATAACAGGATCATATAATTTGGGAGAAGAAGGAATAAAAAAAGTAGAAAATGAGAAGGACCTGGGAGTCATTGTTATGAATAATATATCACCTGAGAAACATATAAATAAGATTTTTGGAGAAACTTATAATTTAATAAGAACAATCAAAGTGGCATTTACATACCTGGATGAAGAAATGGTGAGGAAAATCCTAATCACCCTGATAAGACCAAGATTGGAATATGCAGCAACGATATGGTCACCAAGTACAAAAAAATGTATAAAAAAACTAGAAAGAATACAAAGAGCAATCACAAAACTGGCACCAACACTCTCAAAACTATCATATGAAGAGAGACTACAAAAACTTAAACTACAGACACTAGAGCAAAGAAGAGAGAGAGGAGATTTGATAGCTATTTACAGAATCATGAAAGGCATAGAAATTACTGATAGAGAGAATCTGATAAAATGGGATGACAGAAATACAAGAGGACACGGAAAGAAAATAAAAAAAGACAGCTATAGAAGAGATTTGAAAAAGAACAGCTTTCCTCACAGAGTAATAGACAGTTGGAACAAGTTAGATGAGAAAGTGGTGTGTGCAAAAACAATACATGAATTTAAAAATAGTTTAGATAAAATGAGATATGAAGACGGGACCCCACGAGCATAGCTCCCCTTCCCGTAAAATACAACTAGGTAAATACAACTAGGTAAATACACACACACACACACACACACCAACGAACGGACGGCTTAGAGGACGTTCTGAAGAAAAAGTGAAATTTCGTGGATCCCGAAGCAAAGGAAGTACCTATTGTATTTGCAGGGTGGGGGGAAATTGCTCGTGGTGTAGGGGAAAGTGAGGAAAAAGGAGAAGGGGAGGGATTACTGAGGGAAATGGAAGAAAATGAGGAAGGTGAGGACTTGGCCCAGGCAGGCGGACGCCATCTAAACAAAAGAGGTCCGGACCAATTTAGCGACGACGAAATGTCTAACAAAAATGTAAAGATCAGAAGTATAGATAAGAGCAATACAGTAGAAGGTGATGAGAATATTTTCCAGGGATTCAAAGAGGGTGGGGGTGGGGGGCCACAATATTCCCCCCCCCCCCCCCCCCCCCCGATTATCAGGACTAGAAGAGAAGCTAGATAAGATGATCGAGCACTGGGAACTTAGGTTCGGTCACGTTAACAACATTGTGCAGAGGGTTGAAAAATTGGAAGAAATAGAGAAGGCGAACAAAAACTTAACTAAGGAAATTGAAGAATTAAAAAAACAGTTAAAAGAAGTAAAAGAGGAGAATAAAGTCTTAAAGGAGAATAATAAGGACAACAAGAAGGGTTGGAAAAAAATTCAAGATAACAGTAAAGTTGCATTTACTGACATAATCAAACAGCAAATGAAAGAACAAACTGAAGACTCAGTTATTAAAGTGATGAGACAGAAGGAGAATATAGTAAGAGACTTAGCAGATAGAAAGAAATATATAATTATATTAGGAATGGAAGAGAAACATAACCCAGATAGATCCACAAGAACCAAAGAGGAAAATGAAAAAGTAAGAAATTTACTAGAATTAGTTCAGGAAGATGAGCCAGAAATGATGAAACAAATCGAAGATAAATTCAGGCTTGGGAAATATAGTACAGACAAGACCAGACCAATTAAGATTAAATTCAGGTCACAAACGACGGCTGAGAATATCTTATCCAAAACAGGGAAACTAGCAACAAGTGAATAATATAAAAAGGTATGGATAAAAAGGGAAATGAATAAAGAGGAAAAAGAGGAGGAAATAAAGAAAAGACATGAAGCTAAGAAAAAAAACGAGACCAGAACGGAGACAGAAAAACAAGAATTCTACTGGAGAGTAGTGAATATGAAATTGAAGCAATGGAAAATAACAGAGAGAAACACAAAAGAAACAGAGAATACAATGGAAATACCAGAAAGTTAAAAGTATCCTACACAAATATAGATGGATTAATAACAGGACTGAATGAACTGAACAAATATCTGAAAGAAAAAGATCCAGACATAATGGGAATTGTTGAGACAAAATTAAAAGGTCCACTACCACCCAACAGCATAGGACACAATGCATATAATTATTGGATTAGAAACAAAAAGAAAAAACAAGGGGGTGGAGTTGTTCCTGACTAAGAAGGATATAAGCGTGAAGAATGTCACATATGGGAACAATAGAGTAGAGATGATCATGATAGAAGTAGAAGATAGAGATAAGAAGAGCAGAAAGTTTGTAATAAGCTACGTGCCCCCAAAAACAGCCTCGTGGGAAGAGAATGAACATAAAAGCATGTTAGAAGACACAAGAATAACACTAAACAAGATAATGGAAGATGGAGGATGAATAGTTATGATGGGCGACTACAATTGCAAAGAAATATGCTGGGAAGAGATGACCGTAAAGGGTGGAGAAGACTCATGGGGAAGTGTTCTACTTGAGATGATTACTGACCACACAATGACACAATGGATCCAAGAGAACACTAGGTATAGAAATGAAGAAGAACCATCGAGACTAGACCTAATAATCACATCAGAACCTGAAATAGTGGAAAAGATAGAATACCAGGCACCAATAAGCAAAAGTGACCACATACTGATAGAACTAGAACTAAATGAGAAAAAATACATGAAAAGAAATGAACAATATAGAAAAGGAAGATTGATGTATGAAAAAGCAAATTTTGATAAAATAAGAGAATTCTTCCAAAATGAAAACTGGGAAAGAATACACAAAGAAGATATAACAGTAGAAGAGAAATGGAATATTTTGACAAAAATCTATAAAAAAGGAGTAGAAAAGTATGTCCCAAGACAAAAACAAGAAAAAGAATATGTAAAGTGCTGGTACAATAAAAGTTGTAGGGAGATAAAAGACAAAAGAGACAAAGCCTGGGCCAAATGGAAGAAAAACAGAAGACCAGAAAAATGGAAAATATATACTTGTTATAGAAATGAATATGTACAAGCGTGCAGAGAGGAAAAGAGAAAATATGAAAAAGATGTCATAGAAAAGTGTAAAGATCAACCAAAACTATTCTACAGATTTGTAAACAATAAACTGAAAAACAAACAAGATTTGGAGAAATTAAGACAAGAGGGAGTTGAATACACAGAGGAAATTGAAATGGCGGAAATTATGAACAAACATTTTAAATCTGTGTTTACAAGGGAGAACATACAACCTGAAGAGATTGAATGGAAAGAGAAAGTCCCCCCTATGAAAGAAATAGAAGTAACAAAGAATGAAATATTGAACCACTTGAGTAATCTTGATGTCAGAAAATCGCATGGACCAGATGAAATAGCAAACTGGATTTTGAAAGAATGCAGGAATGAACTGGCAGACATAATACATAGGATAATAAACAGTTCCTTGAAAGAAGGTAAAGTTCCAGAAGATTGGAAAAAAGCAAATATAGTACCTATATATAAAGGGGGAAATAAAGAACACTAACAACTATAGGCCAGTCTCTCTTCAAAACTATCATATGAAGAGAGACTAGAAAAACTTGAACTAGAGACACTAGAGCAAAGAAGAGAGAGAGGAGATTTGATAGCTATTTACAGAATCATGAAAGGCATAGAAATTACTGATAGAGAGAATCTGATAAAATGGGATGACAGAAATACAAGAGGACACGGGGGAAAAAAAAAGACAGCTATAGAAGAGATTTGAAAAGGAACAGCTTTCCTCACAGAGTAATAGACAGTTGGAACAAGTTAGATGAGAATGTGGTGTGTGCAAAAACAATACATGAATTTAAAAATAGTTTAGATAAAATGAGATATGAAGACGGGACCCTACGAGCATAGCTCCCCTTCCCGTAAAATACAACTAGGTAAATACACACACACACACACACACACACATATATATATATATATATATATATATATATATATAATATATATACTGTATATATATAATATATATATATATATATATATCAAACATTATTGGGACCAGAACTGTTCCTTGTGGAATGTCACTTATCACTTCATTCCAATTAGAGTGTTTGTCTCATATCACCACTCTCATATTTCTTTTTTTTTTTTTTTGCAAAAAGTCTTCCATCCATTTCAGCAGTTTTCCCTGTATTCCACCTGTAGTTTATAATTTATTAAGCAACTTATTATGAGGCACCTTGTCAAAAGCTTTTTTTAGGTCTAGAAATGCACAATCAGCCCATCCATCTCTTTCCTGTATTATATCTATTAGTCTTGAATGGAAACATATTAAGTTTGTGACGCATGATCGTCTTTGTCTGAATCCAAATTGTCTTGGGTTTAGTACGTTGTTTTTTTCTAAATGCCTTACCCATCTACTTTTGATCATTCACAAATTTTTGCTATCGTGCTTGTTAGAGAGATTGGTCTATAGTTTGTAGGGTCTTCTTTATTTCCCCCTTTATATATAGGTACTATAATTGTTTTTTCCAATGTTTTGGAACTTTTCCTTCTTTCAATGAACTGTTTATTATGCTATGTAATTTGTCTGCCAGTTCATTTCTTCATTCTCTCAAAATCCAGTTTGCTATTTCATCAGATCCATGCGATTTTCTGACATCAAGATTACTCAAGTGTTTCATTATTTCATTCCTTGTTACTTCTGTTTCTTTCATAGGGGGGACTTTCTCCTCCCATTCGATATCCCTTGTAAACACAGATTTAAAATGCTTGTTCATAATTTCTGCCATTTCTATTTCCTCTGTGTATTCAACTCCTCCTTGTCGTAGTTTCTCTAAATCTTGTTTGTTTTTCACTTTGTTGTTTACAAATATGTAAAATAGTTTTGGTTGGTCTTTACATTTTTCTATGACATCTTTTTCGTATTTTCATTTTTCTTCTCTGCACACTTGTACATATTCATTTCTATAACTAGTATATATTTTCCATTTTTCAGGTCTTTTGTATTTTTCCATATTGTCCAAGCTTTGTCTCTTTTGTCTTTTAACTCCCTACAACTTTTGTTGTACCAGCACTTTGCATATTGTTTTTCTTGGTTTTGTCTTGGAACATGCTTTTCCACTCCTTTATAAATTCTTGTCAAAATATTCCATTTCTCTTCTGCTGTTGTTTCCTCTTTGTTTATTCTTTCCTAGTCTTCTTTTTGAAAGAATTCTCTTATTTTATAAAAAAAAAATTTTCATACATCAATCTTCCTTTTCTATATTGTTCAATTATTCTTATGTATTTTTCCTCATTTAGTTCCATTTCAACCAATATGTCGTCACTTTTACTTATTAGTGTCTTATATTCAATCTTTTCCACTATTTCAGGTTCTGATGTGATTATTAGTTCCAGTCTCGATGGTTCTTCTTCATTTCTATACCTAGTGTTCTCTTGAATCCATTGCGTCATTGTGTCGTCAATAATCATATCAAGTAGTACATTTCCCCATGAGTCTTCTCCGCCCTTTATTGTCATCTCTTCGCAGCAGACTTATTTACAATTAAAGTCACCCATTATAACTATTCCTCCTCCATCTTCCATTATCTTATTCAATGTTATCCTTGTGTCTTCTAACATACTTTTATGTTCTCCCTCATCCCACGAGGCTGTTTTAGGAGGCACATAATTGATTACAAACTTTCTGCTTTTCCTATCTCCACTTCCATCATAATCATATCCTCTCTATTTTTTCCATACGTGATATTCCTCACATTTATATCCTTCTTAGTCAGGAACATAACTCCACCCCCTTGTTTTACCTCTCTGTTTCTAATCCAACAATTATATGCACAATGTCCTACACTGTTGGGTGGTAGTGGACCTTTTAATTTTGTCTCTACAATTCCCATTATATCCGGTTCTTTTTCTTTTAGGTAATCATTCAGTTCGTTTAAGCCTGTTATTAAGCCGTCTATATTTGTGTAAGACATCTTCTATTTTCTGCTACTTCCATCGTGTTTTCTGTTCCCTTTCCGTTTTTCTCTGTTATGTACCATTTTCTCACTTTTATATTCACTACTTTCCAGTAGAATTTCTCTTTTCCTGTCTCTGTTCTGTTCTCGTTTTTTTTTCCTTAGCTTCTTGTCTTTTTGCTTTCTCATCCTCTCTTTCCTCTTTATTAATTTCTCTTTTTATCCATATCTGTTTAAATTGTTCACTGTTTGCTAGTTTCCTTGTTTTTGCTAAGATATTTTCTGCTGTTTTTTGTGACCTGAATTTGATCTTGATTGGTCTTGTCTTATCTGTATTGTATTTCCCTACTCTATATATTTATTCTATTTCTTTCCCTGTTCCTGCTACATCTTCTTGAACTACTTCCAATATATTATTTACTTTCTCCTCCTTTATTCTTGTAGTCCAATTTGTATTATATTTCTTTTCCATTCCCAATATAATTATACATTTCTTTTTATCTGCTAAGTCTCTCACTATATTCTCTTCCTCCCTCATCACTTTGGTAATTGTGTCTTTAGTTTGATCTTTTATCTGTTGTGCTACTATATCCTTAAATACAATTTTGTTATTCTCTTGGTCTTTTTTCCAACCCTGTACTTCTTTTGCTATGGATTTTTATTCTCTTTAATTCTTCGTTCTCATCTTTTACTTCTTTTAACTCTTTTAATTCTTCTATTTCCTTAGGGTTTGGTTCTCCCTCTTTAACTCTTCCAATTTATCAACTTTCTGTGCTATCTTTGTAAGTTGACCGAACCTACTCTTCCAATGTTCGGTCATTTTCTCTAGTTTTTCTTCTAGACTTGCTAATCGGGGGAGGTTGGCATCCCCCCCTCATTAAATCCATGGAAATTATTATTTTCACTTTCCATGGTGTTGTTCTTATCTATATTTCTAAACTTAATGCTTTTACTATTATTTTCGATTTCCCCTGTGTCGTCCACAGACCTCTTGTTTACATTTTTTCTGCTATCAGGGGGAGCCCGTTCGTCTCCCTCCTCATTTCCTTCCATTTCCCTCAGTAATCCCTCCCCTTCTCCCCTTTCATTACCTTTCTACTACACCACGAGCTTTCTCCTTCCCTACTAATACAAAAAAGTTACTTTCTTGTAGTTGAAATCCACTAAAATTGCGTTTTTTTCCGAAGTTCTAATCTTCGCCGTCAATCCGACGATTGTATTTACCTAGTTGTATTTACCTACTTGTATTTTACGGGAAGTGGAGCTATGGTCGTTGTGTCCCGTCTTCATATCTCATTTTATCTAAAATATTTTTAAATTCATGTATTGTTTTTGCACATACCACTTTCTCATCGAACGTGTTCCAACTGTGTATTACTCTGAGGAAAGCTGTTCTTTTTCAGATCTCTTCTATAGCTGTCTTTTTTTATTTTCTTTCCATGTCCTCTTGTATTTCTATCTTCCCATTTTATTAGATCCTCTCTATCAGTAATTTCTATGCCTTTCATGATTCTGTAAATAGTTATCAAATCTCCTCTCTCTCTTCTTTGCTCTAGTGTCTGTAGCTCAAGTTTTGCTAGTCTCTCCTCATAAGATAGTTTTGAGAGTGTTTGCCCCAATTTTATAATTGCTCTTTGTATTCTTTCAAGTTTTGTTATACATTTTTTTGTACTTGGTGACCACATCGTTGCTGCATATTCCAATCTTGGTCTTATCAGAGTGATTAGTATTTTCTTCACCATTTCTTCATCCAGGTATGTAAATGCCACTTTGATTGTTCTTATTAAATTATAAGTTTCTCCAAAAATCTTGTTTATATGTTTCTCAGGTGACATATTATCCATAACAATGACTCCCAGGTCCTTCTCATTTTCAACTTTTTTTTATTCCTTCTCCCAATTTATATGATCCTGTTATTCTGTTTTTACTTTTTCCAAATTCCATTATACTGCACTTTTTAGTGTTGAACTCCATCTCCCACTTCCTGCTCCATTCCCAGACTTTATTTAGATCACTCTGTAGTGACTCACAATCTTCTTCCGTGTTCACTTTTTTTAATGGTTTTGCATCATCTGCAAAGAAGCTCATATAACTTTCAATTTCTTCATCCATATCATTAATATATATAGCAAACATTATTGGGGCCAGAACTGTTCCTTGTGGAACACCACATATTACTTCATCCCAGTTTGAGTGTTTGTCTCTTATCACTACTCTCATTTTTCTTTCTTGCAAAAGTCTTCCATCCATTTCAGTCGATTGCCCTATATTCCTCCTTCAGTTTCTAATTTCTTAAGCAACTTCTTGTGTGGCACCTTGTCAAAAGCTTTTTTCAGGTCTAGAAATGCACAATCAGCCCATGCATCTCTTTCTTGTATTATATCTATTAGCCTTGAATAGAAACAAATTAAATTAGTGACGCGTGATCGTCTTTGTCTGAATCCTAATTGCCTTGGATTTAGCACGTTGTTTTTTCTAAATATTTTACCCATCTACTTTTGATAATTCTTTCACAAATTTTTGATATTGTACTTGTTAGAGAAACTAGTCTATAGTTGGTAGGTTCTTCTTTATTTCCCCCTTTATATATAGGTACTATATTTGCTTTTTTCCAATCTTTTGGAACTTTTCTTTCTTTCAAGGAACTGTTTATTATGCTGTGTATTTTGTCTGCCAGTTCATTCCTGCATTCTTTCAAAATCCAGTTTGCTATTTCATCAGATCCATGTGATTTTCTGACATCAAAATTACTCAAGTGTTTCATTATTTCATACTTTAATACTTCTATTTCTTTTATAGGGGGGACTTTCTCTTTCCATTCGATCTCCCTAGGTTATATGTTCTCCCGTGTAAACACTGATTTAAAATGCTTGTTCGTAATTTCTGCCATTTCTATTTCCTCTGTGCATTCAACTCCTTGTCTTAATTTCTCTAAATCTTGTTTGTTTTTCAGTTGTTTAAAAATCTGTAAAATAGTTTTGGTTGATCTTTACATTTTTCTATGACATCTTTTTCATATTTTCTCTTTTCCTCTCTGCACGCTTGTACATATTTAATTCTATAACAGGTATATATTTTTCATTTTTCAGGTCTTTTGTTTTTCTTCCATTTGGTCCAAGCTTTATTTCTTTTGTCTTCTAACTCCCTGTAACTTTTGTTGTTGTACCAGCACATTACATATTCTTTTTCTTGCTTTTGTCTTGGGACATGCTTTTCCACTCCTTTTTTATAATTTGTTGTCAAAATATTCCATTTCTCTTCCACTGTTGTTTCCTCTTTGTATATTCTTTCCCATTTTACTTTTTGAAATAATTCTCTTATTTTATCTAAATTTGTTTTTTCATAAATCATTCTTCCTTTTCTATATTGTTCATTTCTTTTCATGTATTTCTCCTCATTAAGTTCCAGTTCAATCAATATGTGGTCACTTTTACTTATTATGTCTTATATTCAATCTTTTCCATAATTTTAGGTTCAGATGTGATTATTAGGTCTAGTCTTGATGGTTCTTCATTTCTATACCTAGTGTTCTCTTGTATCCATTGTGTCATTGTATGGTCAATAATCATCTCGAGTAGAATATTTTCCCATGAGTCGTCTCCAGCCTTTACTGTCATCTCTTCCCAGCAGACTTCTTTACAATTAAAGTCGCCCATTATAACTATTCTTCCTCCATCTTCCATTATCTTATTTGTTATCCTTGTGTATTCTAACATACTTTTATGTTCACTCTCTTCACAAGAGGCTGTTTTTGGAGTCACATAGTTTATTACAAACTTTCTGCTCTTCTTATCTCTGTCCTCCACTTCGATCATAATCATCTCTACTGTATTCTTTCCATGTGTGACACTCCTCACGTTTATATCTTTCTTAGTCAGGAACATAACTCCACCATCTTGTTTTGTCTCTCTGTTTCTAATCCAATAATTGTATGCATCATGTCCTACACTGTTGGGTGGTAGTGGACCTTTTAATTTTGTCTCTACAATTCCCATTATGTCCGGTTCTTTTTCCTTCAGATAATCATTCAGTTCATTCAATCCTGTTATTAATCCATCTATATTTGTGTAAGACACTTTTAGTTTTCTGCTACTTCCATTGTATTTTCTGTTTCCCCTTTGTTTTTCTCCGGTATGGCCCATCTCACTTTCATATTCACTACTCTCCAATAGAATTTCTCTTTGTCTGTCTCTGTTCTGTTCTCGTTTTTTTTTCGCTTAGCTTCTTGTCTTTTAATTTTTTTCTCCTCTCTTTCCTCTCTATTCATTTCTCTTTTTATCCATACCTTTTTATATTGTTCACTGTTTGCTAGTTTCCCTGTTTTTGTTAAGATATTCTCTGCTGTCGTTTATGACCTGAATTTAATCTTAATTGGTCTGGTGTTATCTGTACTATATTTCCCGAGTCTATACATCTCTTCAATTTGTTTCATGATTTCAGGTTCATCTTCCTGAACTAATTCTAGTAAACTGCTTACTTTTTCTTTTTCCTCTTTTGATTCTTGTGGTTCTATTAAGGTTATACTTTTCCATTCCTTGTACAATTATACATTTCTTTTTATCTGCTAAGTCTCTTACTATATTTTACTTGTGTCTCATCACTTTGATAACTGAGTCTTCAGTTTGTTCTTTCATTTGCTGTTTTATTATGTCAGTAAATGCAACTTTACTGTTTTCTTGGATTTTTCCAACCCTGTGCTTCTTTTGCTATGGACTCTTTATTCTCTTTGTTCTTCTTTAATTCCTCATTCTCATATTTTATTTCTTTTAACTGTATTTTTAATTCTTCTATTTCTTTAGTTAGGTTTTTGTTCCCCTTCTCTAATTCTTCCAATTTGTCAACTCTCTGCGCAATCTGTGCCATTTTACCGAACCTACTTTCCTAATGTTCGGTCATTTTTTCAAGTTTTTCCTCTAGTCTTGCTAATTGGGGGAGGTTGGTATCCCCCCCCCCCACTAAATCCCTGGAAATTATTATCTTCACCTTCCATTTTGCTGCTCTTATCTATATTTCTAATCTTTACATTTTTGTTGGTCCCTTCATCGTCACTAATTTGACGTTTGCTTATATGGCGTTTGCCTGCCTGGACCAAGTCCCCTCCTTCCTCATTTCCTTCCATTTCCCTCAGTAATCCCTCCCCTTCTCCTTTTTCTTCACCTTCCCACTACACCACGAGCTTGCCCCTTCCCTGTAAATACAATAAGATACTTCCTTAACTTTGAGATCCACGTAAATTTTGATTTTTCTTCGGAACTCTAATCTTCGCGTCCATCCGACGAAAGTGTGTGTGTGTGTGTGTGTGTGTGTGTGTGTGTGTGTGTGTGTGTGTGTGTGTGTGTGTGTGTGTGTGTGTGTGTGTGTGTGTGTGTGTGTGTGTGTGTGTGTGTGTGTGTGTGTGTGTGTGTGTGTGTGTGTGTGTGTGTTTATAAATAGAATTGACTTGCGGTAGCCAGAGTAAAATGATAAGTACCATACGATACAGAGGGACAATCGCGATGATTGGAACTTGAGCAGAGGGTCTTCCTTGACACGTAGTAGAAAATATATATAGGTGTCATCGTAGATAAGGGGTTAATGGAGATAAATCATTCAACACTGGTGGGTGCCTTCGTTAATTTAGATAAAGCGCTTTGCCCGTAACAATTAAAGATTATATAGAAATGCCATCTTAGGAAATGGGTCAACCCTATTTATACCAAATGTGTTGAAAAAAAAATCTACGTAAAGCGGGTGCCCATATGTTTTTTTTTTTTTTTTTTTTGCCTTTTTTTTTTTTTTTGTCAAGATAGCGCAAAATCAACCCATATTTTTTCCCCCTTTTTTTTACAGTCAGATTGGAACGACGGCACCAATCTAGCGTCACTCGTGAAAAAGCTGGGTGGCCCAGTGCCCGGCTACAAGAACCTGTCCAAGGAACGGCCCCACTGGGAATCGAACCTACAGCTCGGTGAGTCCGAAGGGAGAGTTGAAGAGAAGATAAAGTGTGAGAGATGGTAGTGGGTTGTAAAAAGTGTTTATTATTTTTATCTCTATTAATTTATTCACCTTTTCATTCATTCATTCATTTGTTCATGCATTCATGCATTTATGTATTCATTATTTCATACATTCATTTATGCATTCTTTTATTTGTTTGTTTATTTTTATTGGTTATTTGATCTATTTGAAAGTTTATCTATGTACTTATTTGTTTATTTCTTTATTAATCGATTAATTGGTTTATTTTCTATCAATTGATTTATTTACTTAATTATTCTTTTCGTTTTTTTGCGTGTTTATCCATTCATTCATAATCACAGACATTCCTGCCAGTATCCTTCCAACCGTCGACGTAGCTTGCTGTTACGATTCTGCCTAAATAGAAACCATTTCATTCCTCTGAGGACCATGCCTGAAACAGAGGGGGTTTTGACCCTTGAGGGATTCCTTTTTGTATCAAGGGGAGACCTCGGATGAAAGAATTGCCTTCCTTTTATGTATCACAAAATAAAATGATAATTGGTTTGAAGAGGTAAAAACTATCCGTCTTACGACGTTTTAACAGTCCTTAGTTGACGAATCACTATATATATATATATATATATATATATACATATATATATATGTGTATATATGTATGCATATATATGTACATACATATATATATTGGTGTAGCCAGGTAGTATATTCTCTTGTAAACATACGAGGTTGAAGGCTAAAGAGGATTCACTGTTGAAGGCAATAGAATAATCAACAGTGAATCCTCTTTAGCCTTCAACCTCGTATGTTTACAAGAGAATATATATATATATATATATATATGTATATATATAATGTATATTCATATATACATATATATATGTATATATAATATATATACGTGTATATATATAATGTATATTCATATATACATATATATATATGTTATATATGTATATATAAATATGTAATATATATGTATGTACATATATGTGTATATATATATGTATATATGTATATATGTATATATATATATATATATATATATATATATATATATATATACACTCACTATCCGAGTTACGACCTAGATCGGTTCCGACCAACCGGTCGTAAGTCGAGACGGTCGTAACTCGGACCGTATACATTCGAGGTGTATACTCAAGGACATATGATGCAGAGCGTAAATCCACCTCAAATGTTTTGTTTGTGGCCTCATTGTAGAACATTCTCAGTGTATGCAAAATATCCAATACTCTTTGATTGTTACACTAAATAATAAATTAATAATAAAAATTAATAGGATAGGGTAAAGAAAGAAAATATATTACACAGGATTCTTATTAGAGACCGAAAATACAAATTAACACAAAGATACAAAATATAAAAAATAGAAAATATGCATGTAAAAAAAAAAAAAAAATTAAAATCCACTTTTTGGTTGCACGTCATCTACACTTTCTTCGTGCGTACGGTCGAGGGAAAGATCAGGCAGTAGGTCTGGCGAGGCACTATGGGGGATCCGTTGGTATCCGCTGGTCGAGGCATAATTAATAAAAAGAGGTTGAAGTAATAAAGGATTAATAACATTTAAAATAATTCCCTCAAATGTACATGGAAACAAGTACAGTGCAAGATTCCCTTCTATGCACTGGGCTCAATCGTCGCCTCTCATGCGAAAACGTTCGGTCTCTCTTCGTAAGAAAAGAACGATAATCATAGCATAACGTTATTTCATCAAATAAATATTTTATGCATGGAATAGTACAGTGAGATATATTGTCTTATTGAATATAAGATATTGTACTTCAGAACTCCAGGAATATCATAGACTTGGGTTAAAGCTATTTGTATCCATGTTCGTACACTACAGCTTTCGACTTTCGACCAATAGAGAACTCGAACCAGAATGAAAAGTACGAATGCAGGACTACTGTAAACCGACTCTCTGTCTTGGCTTTCGGGGAAGCGTGTATCACCGATCTGGCAAAACTGCCCTTTCTGACCATTCCCACCTGCCCTGATTATATTATCGGTGGGAACTGGGAATCGGACACACATAATTTTGTCTATGATAGAGAAAAACTCTGTTCATAGAGAAATGATGACACTTTTATACTACGACTGTCCCTCCACTATGCTGTCCCCGAACCCCTTGTTACTGTCCTGTACAATTTCTCTGAATATTCATTTCCTTTTTCGCCTACCTTCCCTGTGGTGGTGGAAAAGAATTCTGCCACCAAGTAATTCCACTTGGATCGTAAGAGGCGAGAAGAAAGGGACGGGGATTGGGACTAGGCATCCTTCTCCTTGTAGCCCCACAGGGGACATTCCTAAAAGAAAAACAAAGGCTTAAGAGGGTCTGGGAGTTTTCCAACCAGCATGAATGTGGTACAGATGAGAGTAAAAGGGAAGAGATAGGTAGTATGTTTGTGAGAAGAAAGATGGATGTGTTGGCTTTGAGTGAAACCAAGCTGAAAGGGAAGGGCGAGTGTAAGTGGGAGGTTATCAGGAGTGAAGAGAGGGCGAGGGAGGGAAGGGGTGGCTATACTAGTAAGAGAAGAAATAAGTAAACGTGTAGTGGAGTGGAAGGAGGTTTCCTCAAGGATAATGTGGATGAAGGTGAAACTGGGAAAGGAGATGTGGGTCTTTATAAGTGCATATGGGCCTGGCAGTGAGAAGAGCGTAGAAGAAAGGGAGGCTTTTTGGATAGATTTAAATGAGTGCATAGAGGATTTATGTTATAGTACTGGGAGACCTTAATGCTAGGGTAGGAAATGATCCAATTGATGGAGTGGTTGGGAAATGTGGAGTTCCAGGAAAGAATCGTAGTGGAGAGTTGATGGTGGAAATGTGTCTAGAAAGAGAGTTGATAATAGCAAATACAGTGTTTCGGAAGAAAGTCAAGCATAAGTACACATGGGAGAGGGTGGTGGAGGGAAGGGTGGTAGATAGAGCGTTAATGGACTATGTAGTGGTAAATAGGATTATGATAGGAAGAGTTAAGGATGTACATGTGCTAAGGGGAGAGGGTGGGGGAATATCAGATCATTTTTTGGTGGAAGGTAAGTTGAGAGTGGAGGATAGATGGAGGAAGAGGAAAGGGACAAAAGATAGGGAGGTGCTTAGAGTGAACTCTTTAAATGAAAAGGGAAAGGAGAAGGAGTACAAGAAGAAGCTGAAGGAGGAGTGGGAGGGAGTGAAGGATAGAGTAGAGCTAGGTGTGGAGGAGGAATGGGGATGGTTTAAGGAGGGAGTCACAAAGTGTGCAAAGATGGTGTGTGGAACAAGAAGGGCAGGAGGATATAGAAGGAAGGGTAGTGAATGGGGGGGATGAGGAAACAAAGAAGGTTGTAGAAGAGAAGTGAGCTTTCACAGATTGGTTACAAAATAGGACGAGGGAGTCATATGAGAGGTACAAAGAAAAGAAAAGGGAAGTAAAGCAAAAGGTAAAAGAGGCAAAGAGGAGAGCAGATGTGAAATGGGGTAAGAGTATGACAGAAAATTTTGAAAGTAATAAAAAGATGTTTTGGAAAGAAACTATGAGAGGAAGAGGAGGCGAATCAAATAGAGAAGAAAAGGTAAAAGGTGCAGATGGAGAGATGATAATGGAAAAGAAGGCAGTAAGGGGAAGATGGGCAGAATATTTTAGGGAGTTGCTAAATGTGAAGGAGGATAGGGAGGGAAAGGTAGCTGCAGTGGGAAATGCGAAGAAAATGAGAGTGATGAGTGAGGAGAATGGAGGAGAAATAAGGAAGGATGAAGTGAAGGCAGTTGTTAGGATGATGAAAGCAGGTAAGGCACCTGGTCTGGATGGATGCCATGCAGAATGTCTAAAAAAAAGGTACAGTGATGATGGACTGGCTGGTGAGGTTATTCAATGTTTGCTGGAGAGAGGGTAGAGTGCCGGAGGACTGGAGGAGTGCCTGTATAGTTCCACTTTACAAGGGAAAAGGGAACAAGTGTGAATGTAGTAGTTTCAGAGGGATTAGCTTGTTAAGTGTAGTTGGGAAGGCTTATGGGAGGATCTTGATTGAGAGGATTAGGAGAGGAACAGAGGGAGTAATTGGTGAGGAACAGTGTGGATTTAGGACGGGTAGAGGTTGTGTAGATCAGATCCTTGTGGTAAGACAGGTATGTGAGGAAGCTATAGGAAAGGGGAAGGATGTTTTTTGGGCCTTTATGGACCTGGAAAAGGCTTAAGATAGGGTAGACACAAAGGCACTGTGGGAGGTTTTGCGGATATACGGGATAGGAGGAAAGCTTCTGGGAGCTGTCAAGAGTTTTTATGAGAGTAGTAGAGCTTGTGTCAGGATTGGAAATGGAGAGAGTGAGTGGTTCGAGGTGAAGGTGGGACTTCGTCAAGGATGCGTTATGTCGCCCTGGCTGTTCAACTTATACATGGATGGGGTGGTGCGAGAGGTAAATGCAAGGGTAGTGGGCAAGGGATTGGAGATGGTTAAAGAAAATGGAGAAAAGTGGGAGGTGAGCCAGCTGTTGTTTGCTGACGACACTGCGCTTGTGGCAGGATCGGAGGAGGTACAAAGAAAAGATGGTGACAGAGTTTGGGAGAGTGTGTGATAGAAGAAAGCTGAAGATAAATGTGGGTAAAAGTAAGGTGATGAGATGTACAAGTGGTGAAAGTGGCAGCAGACTGGAAGTGAGCATTAAGGGAGAGCGAGTGGAGGAAGTGGATAGTTTTAGATACTTGGGTGCAAGTGTGGCAGGAAAAGGTGGAGTGAAGGTGAAGGTATAATGTAGATTGAGAGAAGCGAGTAAATGCCTTGGTGGATTAAAAAATGTAATGAGGAATAGACATTTGGGAATGGATGCTAAGAGGAGACTATATGAAGGAGTGATTGTGCCAACGGCACTGTATGGGGCAGAAACATGGAACATAAGAGAGAAAGAGAGAAGGAGTTTGAATGTGTTTGAGATGAGGTGGCTTGAGAAGTATGATGGGGGTTACTAGGCTGGATAGGGTGAGAAATGAGAAGGTGAGGAGAACAAGGGTGGAAAGGGGGTTGGGAGATAGGGTTGATGAAAGAGTATTAGGATGGTTTGGACACATGGAAAGAATGAGTGAAGAAAGACTAGTAAAAGAGGTATGGAAGGCAGATGTGGAGGGAGTGAACATGAAGGGGCGTCCTAGGATGAGGTGGATGGATGGGGTGAAGGGGGCTTCGGGGAAGAGGGGAATGTCTGTTGAGGAAGGACGTGAGAGGACAGAAGACAGGGTGAATGGAGAATGGTTGTATATGGATGATGATGTGATGCATGAGGTGGAATGGGCGGGGGGGGGGTGAGGTAGTATGTGTGAGCAAATTTTGACGCAGCCCGAAGGGATTTATCCCCGTCGTCTCCTTCTATGCATGGGGGACGGTGAGGGTGTCGCCGATTTAATGAAGCGGCCTTGCTGTGGATGTGCTGTGTCTTGCGACACTGCTTCTGACTCGGGGCGTTGGACAAGGTGCTGGGATGACCCGTCATCCAGGAGGTACTAAGATGAGAGGGAGTGTGGAGGGGTGTGGAGTGTATTCAGGGATGGAATGGGTGGGAGTGATGTTATGCCTTTTTCCTTTTGGCTACGTCCCTTGTAAGGGTGAAAAAGCCTTGGTATATGTATGTATGTATATATATGTATATATATATGTATATATATATATACATATATATAATATATATATATATATATATATATATATGTGTGTGTGTGTGTGTGTGTGTGTATTTACCTAGTTGTATTTACCTAGTTGTATTTTACGGGAAGGGGAGCTATGCTCGTAATGTCCCGTTTTCATATTTCGTTTTATCTAAACTATTTTTAAATTCATGTATTGTTTTTGTACACACCACTTTCTCATCTAACTTGTTCCAACTGTCTATTACTCTGTGAGGAAAGCTGTTCTTTTTCAGGTCTCTTCTATAGCTGTCTTTTTTTTATTTTCTTTCCACGTCCTCTTGTATTTCTGTCATCCCATTTTATCAGATTCTCTCTATCAGTAATTTCTATGCCTTTCATGATTCTGTAAATAGCTATCAAATCTCCTCGCTCTCTTCTTTGCTCTAATGTCTGTAGCTCAAATTTTGCTAGTATCTCTTCATATGATAGTTTTGAGAGTGTTGGTGCCAATTTTGTAGTTGCTCTTTGTATTCTTTCAAGTTTTGTTATACATTTTTTTGTACTTGGTGACCACATCGTTGCTGTATATTCCAATCTTGTTCTTATCAAAGTGATTAGTATTTTCTTCACCATTTCTTCATCCAGGTATGTAAATGCCACTTTGATTGTTCTTATTAAATTATAAGTTTCTCCAAAAATCTTGTTTATATGTTTCTCAGGGGGCATATTATTCATAATAATGACTCCCAGGTCCTTCTCATTTTCAACTTTTTTTTATTCCTTCTCCCAATTTATGTGATCCTACTATTCTTTCTTTGCTTCTTCCAAATTCTATTATACTACACTTCTTAGTATTGAACTCCATCTCCCACTTCCTGCTCCATTCCCATACTTTATTGAGATCACTCTGTAGTGACTCACAATTTTCTTCCGTGTTTACTTTTTTTTCAACAATTTTGCATCATCCGCAAAGAAGCTCATATAACTTTCAATTCCTTCTTCCATATCATTGATATATATAGCAAACATTATTGGGGCCAGAACTGTTCCTTGTGGAACACCACTTATCATTTCATCCCAATTAGGGTGTTTGTCTCTTATCACCACTAATTTTTTTTTCTTGCAAAAAGTCTTCCATCCATTTCAGCAGATTGCCCTGTATTCCTCCTGCGGTTTCTAATTTCTTTAGCAATTTCTTATGTGGCACCTTATCAAAAGCTTTTTTTTTAGGTCTAGATATGCACAATAAGCCCATCCATCTCTTTCTTGTATTATATCTATTAGCCTTGAATAGAAACATATTAAGTTTATGACACATGATCGTCCTTGTCTGAATCCAAATTGTCTTGGATTTAGTACATTGTTTTTTTTTTTGTTTTTTTTTTTTTTTGTTTTTTAATGTCTTACCCATCTACTTTTGATCATTCTTTCACAAATTTTTGCTATCGTGCTTGTCAGAGAGACTGGTCTATTAGTTTGTAGGGTCGTCTTTGTTTCCCCCTCTTATATAGGCACCATATTTGCTCTTCTCCAATCTTTTGGAAATTTTCCTTCTTTCAATGAACTGTTTATTAGGCTATGTATTTTGTCTGCCAGTTCATTCCTGCATTCTCTCAAAATCCAGTTTGCTATAATCCATGTGATTTTCTGACATCAAGATTACTCAAGTGTTTCATTATTTAATTCCTTATTACTTCTATTTCTTTCATAGGGGTGACTTTCTCCTCCCATTCGATATCACTAGGTTGTATGTTCTCCCTTGTAAAACTGATTTAAAATGCTTGTTCATAATTTCTGTCATTTCTATTTCCTCTGTGTATTCAACTCCTTGTCATAGTTTCTCTAAATCTTGTTTGTTTTTCACTTTGTTATTTACAAATCTGTAAAATAGTTTTGGTTGGTCTTTACATTTTTCTATGACATCTTTTTCGTATTTTCATTTTTCTTCTCTGCACACTTGTGCATATTTATTTCTATAACTAGTATATATTTTCCATTTTTCAGGTCTTTTGTCTTTTTCCCATTTTGTCCAAGCTTTGTCTCTTTTGTCTTTTAACTCACTCCAACTTTTGTTGTACTAGCACTTTACATATTCTTTTTCTTGGTTTTGTCTTGGGAAATAATTTTCCACTCCTTTATAAATTCTTGTCAAAATATTCCATTTCTCTTCTGCTGTTGTTTCCTCTTTGTATATTCTTTCCCAGTCTTCTTTTTGAAAGAATTCTCTTATTTTATCAAAATTTGTTTTTTCATACATCAATCTTTCTTTTATATATTGTTCATTTCTTTTTATGTATTTTTCTTCATTTAGTTCCATTTCAACCAACATGTGGTCACTTTTACTTATATTCAGTCTTTTCCACTATATCAGGTTCTGATGTGATTATTAGTTCCAGTCTCGATGGTTCTTCTTCATTTCTATACCTAGTGTTCTCTTGAATCCATTGCGTCATTGTATGGTCAATAATCATATCAAGTACATTTCCCCATGAGTCGTCTCCACCCCTTACTGTCATCTCTTCCCAGCAGACTTCTTTACAATTAAAGTCGCCCATTATAACTATTCTTCCTCCATCTTCCATTATTTTATTTAATGTTATCCTTGTGTCCTCTAACATACTTTTATGTTCTCTCTCTTCACACGAGGCTGTTTTAGGAGGCACATAATTTATTATAATCTCTTTGCTCTTCCTATCTTTGTCTTCGACTGCCATCATAATCATATCCTCTCTATTCTTTCCATATGTGACATTCCTCACGTTTATATCCTTCTTTCTCAGAAACATAACTCCACCCCTTTGTTTTGCCTCTGTGTTTCTAATCCAATAATTATATGCACCATGTCCTACACTGTTGGGTGGTAGTGGACCTTTTAATTTTGTCTCTACCATTCCCATTATGTCATTTTTTTTTCTTCAGATAAAAATTCAGTTCATTCAATCCTGTTATTAAGCCTTCTATATTTTTGTAAGACACTCTTAATTTTCTCCTGCTTCCATTGTATTTTCTGTTTCCCTTTTGTTTTTCTATTTTTTGTGCCATTTCCTCACTTTCATATTCACTACTCTCCAATAGAATTCCTCTTTTTCTGACTCTGTTCTCATCTCGTTTTTTTCCCTTAGCTTCTTGTCCTTTTGTTTTCTCATCCTCTCTTTCCTCTTTATTCATTTCTATTTTTATCCATACCTTTTTATATTGTTCACTGTCTGCTAGTTTCCCTGGTTTTGCTAAGATATTCTCTGTTGTCGTTTGTTACCTGAATTTAACCTTAATTGGTCTGGTCTTATCTGTACTATATTTCCCGAGTCTTTACATGTCTTCAATTTGTTTCCTTATTTCAGGTTCATTTTCCTAAACTAATTCTAATATATTATTTACTTTTTATTTTTCCTCCTTAATTCTTGTATTTCTGTTTAGATTATACTTCTCTTCCATCCCTAATATAATCATACCTTTCTTTTTATCTGCTAAGTCTCTTACTATATTCTCCTCGTCCCTCATCATTTTAATAACTGTGTCCTTAGTTTGTTCTTTCATCTGTTGTTTCACTATATTTGTAAATACAACTTTGCTGGTCACTTTGACTTTTCTCCAACTCTGTGCTTCGTTTGCAATGGACTCTTTATTGTCTTTATTATTATTCTTTAATTCCTCATTCTCATCTTTTACTTCTCTTAACTGTCTTTTTAATTCTTCTATTTCTTTAGTTAGGTTTTGGTTCTCCTCCTTTAGCTCTTCGAATTTATCAACTCTTTCCTTAATCCGTGTAAGTTGGCTGAATCTAGCCTCCCAATGTTTGGTCATTTTCTCTAGTTTTTCCTCAAGACTTGCTAATCGGGGGAGGTTGGCATCTCCCCCCTCATTAGATCCATGGAAATTATCATCTCCACTTTCTATTGTGCTATTCTTATCTATATTTCTAAACTTAATGCTTTTACTGATATTTTCGACTTCGCCTGCATCGTCTGCAGCCCTCTTGTTGACATTTCTCCTGACGTCCGGGGGAACCCGTTCGTCACCTTCCTCATTTCCTTCCATTTCCCTCAGTAATCCCTCATTTTCTCCTTTTTCTTCACCTTCTCACTACGCCGCGAGATTTCCCCTTCCCTATTAATACAACAACGTGTGTGTGTGTGTGTGTGTGTGTGTGTGTGTGTGTGTGTGTGTGTGTGTACATATATATGTATATATACATGTATACATACGTGTATATATGTGTGTGTATATATATATATATTTATATGTGTGTATATATACATATATATATATATATATATATATATATACATATATATATATGTATATATATATATATATATATATATATATATATATATATATTACTTATCTGCTTATTCATTTATTATTGTATATTAATTTTCCATCAAGGGATCGATGGAGGCCGGCGTCTAGGTGTGGAACCCGTCCTCTCGGCGAGCGACATGGCCCGGACAGACGTGGAGCACCTCGGGGTCATGGGCTATATAGCCTATTACCAGTGGCTGCGCCCAAGGAAGAGCCCTGGAGAGCGGCTGGCCGTCAAGTGCGACTTGGATAACGTTCGAGTCAACAATCCTGTAAGTGTTATTTTGTCTTGCCTTAAACAATTTTGTTTGATTTTATGTTATTTTGTTTGAATTTCATTAGTATTTTATTCCATTTTACTTTATTAATTTTATTTGATCTAATTCTATCTTAACTTATTTTGTTCTTCATCTTCTTCTTTTTCTTCTTTTGTTGTTGTTGTTCTTTTTTTTGTTCTTTTTGTTCTTCCTTTCTTCTTTCTCCTTTTCTTCTTCCTTCTTCCTTTTGTTTTATTATTTTCCTTTTTCTTTTTTCTTTTTCTTTTTCTTTATCTTCTTACTTATTCTTCTTCACCTAAATTTCTTTTTTCTTCTTTCTTTCATCTCTTTTATTCTTTCTATTTTCGTACTCGTCTCTTCTTATACTTTCGTTTTCTTCTTCCATTATCTTTCTTTCTGTATCTCACAAGTGTGTGGCTAGATTTAACGAAATCACAACTTTTGCAACAAAAAGGAAGAAAAAGTGTATGCATCTGTGCGATGAGACATTGTGACAAGTTGAATAATCCGGAAAAAGGAGACACGGGTCTTATTCATAGTGTGTTCCTCGCCGGTTTAATTTAAGTTTCTTCAGAGGAATGTATATATTATATATATATATATATATATATATATATATATATATATATATATATATATGTATATATATATATACATATATATGTATATATGTGATGAAGGTGGAAAAAAAAGTCACGGGTTTAGTTCCACGTTTCTGAGTTTATTCTTCATTCCTCTGAAGAAGCATAGAGCGAAACTGGTCAGGAATAAACTCAGAAACCTGGAACTAGACCCGTGACTTCCTTTTCCACCTTCATCAAATTATCACAATGCACCAGCATATATATATATAACGTAGAAACCACTGTTGGAGTAGAAAAAGCCTGGAAACGGGGAATCTATATATTACGATTGCAAACTGTAATCCTCTTCAGTAGATACAATTAAGAGAGGGCGTGCTGTTTAAGTAGCAGCCTTAACAAAAGAATGGGGAACATGGGAAGATGTCTCTACCCTCGGCTCACTCCGTATGTGAGGTCAGGAGGCAAATGAGCTTTCAATAGGTTGGAGATGAAGAGTCTCTATAATGTATATATATGTATATGTATATATATGTATGTATATATATATGTATATATATATATATATATATATATATATATATATATTTGTATGTATGTATGTATGTATGTATGTAAAAGAAGGGAGCAGGTTTTCGGTAATGCAGGTGGAGTTAAAAACGACAGCATTGTTGAAGTTGTTTAGTTTTTTCTATTTCGTGTTTTCTGATCAGAGTTTTGCCATTAAACGGGTGAACTGAAACTAGAACACTGTATTCTTCCATTTCTTTTCATTATTTGAGCACAACATTTCGTCTTAATAAAGTCATTTTCAAGAGTAAACTGAAAAAACAACATAATTACAGTAATGGTCACAATTGTGGAAAAGTAAGATATACAATAACAGTACTGCGTAAGTATTGGGGATACAATATAAATGCGTACATATACGATGACAAGGGTTCAGAAATGAAGTACACAAGAACACAAAATTCATAAGAAGAGAGTGATAAGGAAGTGAATACTTATATTTAAAGGGAGGTTAGAAAAAATTACAAGTTAGGAATGAACGGTCGGACAATGCGACCTCAGAGGTCACGGGGTAAGGGGGTGGGGATGTGTGGGGGTTAGGCGGGTGTGGTTACCGTAGGGGAGAGGGGGAGGGGGAAGGGAAGAGGAGGAAGGGGGTGGAGGTGGAAGGAGAGG
>NC_134816.1:1110000-1112620 GCF_046742065.1 Oratosquilla oratoria | reverse complement strand
CATCCCTGCACCCTGCCCACCGCCCTGGGTCAGAAGCAGTGTCGCAAGACACAGCACATCCACAGCAAGGCCGCTTCATTTAATCGGCGACCCCCCCTCTCCGTCCCCCCGTGCCTATAAGGAGAGGACGGGGAGAAATCCCTTCGGGCGGCGTCAAAATTTACTCACACATACTACCCCCCCCCCCCCCACCCCCCCCGCCCATTCCTCCTCATGCAATCACAACATCATCCATATACAACCATTCTCCACTCACCTCTGTCTTCCGTCCTCTCCCTTCCTTCCTCAACAGACATTCCCCTCTTCCCCAAAGCCCCCTTCACCCCATCCATCCACCTCATCCTAGGACGTCCCCTCATGTTCACTCCCTCCACATCTGCCTTCCATACCTCTTTTACTAGTCTTTCTTCACTCATTCTTTCCATGTGTCCAAACCATCCTAATATTCTTTCATCAACCCTATCTCCCAAATCCTTTTTCACCCCTGTTCTCCTCCTCACCTCCTCATTTTTCACTATATCCAGCCTAGTAACCCCCACCATACTTCTCAGACACCTCATCTCAAACACATTCAAACTCCTTCTCTCTTCTTCTCTTATGTTCCACGTTTCTGCCCCATACAGTGCTGTTGGCACAATCACTCCTTCATACAGTCTCCTCTTCGCATCCATTCCCAAATGTCTATTCCTCATTACACTCTTTAATCCACCAAGGCATTTACTCGCTTCTCTCAATCTACATTCTACCTCCACCTTCACTCCACCTTTTCCTGCTACACTTGCACCCAAGTATCTAAAACTATCCACTTCCTCCAGTCGCTCTCCCTTAATGTTTCACTTCCAGTCTACTGCCACTTTCACCCTTGTACATCTCATCACCTTACTTTTACCCACATTTATCTTTAGCTTTCATCTATCACATACTCTCCCTAACTCTGCCACCAGGCTTCCTCAATCCCTCCTCTGACCCTGCCACAAGCGCAGTGTCGTCCGCAAACAACAGCTGGCTCACCTCCCACTTTTCTCCATTTTCTTTAACCATCTCCAATCCCTGACCCACTACCCTAGCATTCACCTCTCGCACTACCCCATCCATGT
This sequence comes from Oratosquilla oratoria, assembly GCF_046742065.1. Classification (NCBI taxonomy): domain Eukaryota; kingdom Metazoa; phylum Arthropoda; class Malacostraca; order Stomatopoda; family Squillidae; genus Oratosquilla; species Oratosquilla oratoria. The sequence continues at coordinate 1,111,523 of NC_134816.1, read as the reverse complement.
ATAAGTTGAACAGCCAGGGCGACATAACGCATCCTTGACGAAGTCCCACCTTTACTTCAAACCACTCACTCTCTCCATTTCTAATCCTGACACAAGCTCTACTACTCTCATAAAAACTCTTGACAGCTCCCAAAAGCTTTCCTCCTATCCCATAAATCTGCATAACCTCCCACAGTACCTTTCTGTCTACCCTATCATAAGCCTTTTCCAGATCCATAAAAGCCCAAAAAACATCCTTCCTCTTTCCTATAGCTTTCTCACATATCTGTCTTACCACAAAGATCTGATCTACACAACCTCTACCTGTCCTAAATCCACACTGTTCCTCACCAATTACTCCTTCTGTTCCTCTCCTAATCCTCTCAATTAAGATCCTCCCATAAGCCTTCCCTACTACACTTAACAGGCTAATCCCTCTGAAACTACTACATTCACACTTGTCCCCTTTTCCCTTGTAAAGAGGAACTATACAGGCACTTCTCCAGTCCTCCGGTACTCTACCCTCTCTACAGCAAACATTAAATAACCTCACCAACCAGTCCATCATCACTGAACCTCCCTTTTTCAGACATTCTGCATGGCATCCATCCAGACCAGGTGCCTTACCTGCTTTCATCATCATCTTTACAACTGCCTTCACCTCATCCTTCCTTATTTCTCCTCCATTCTCCTCACTCCTCACTCTCATTTTCTTCGCATTTCCCACTGCAGCTATCTTTCCTTCCCTATCCTCCTTCACATTTAGCAACTCCCTAAAATATTCTGCCCATCTTCCCCTTACTGCCATCTCTTCCATTATCATCTGTCCATCTGTACCTTTTACCTTTTCTTCCCTACTTGATTCGCCTCCTCTTCCTCTCTTAATTTCTTTCCAAAACATCTTTTTATTACTTTCAAAATTTTTCTGTCATACTCCTACCCCATTTCACATCTGCTCTCCTCTTTGCCTCCTTTACCTTTTGCTTTACTTCTCTTTTCTTTTCTTTGTACGTCTCATATGACTCCCCCGTCCTCCTTTGTAACCAATCTGTGAATGCTCGCTTCTTCTCTTCTACAACCTTCTTTGTTTCCTCATCCCACCATTCACTACCCTTTCTTCTATTTCCCCCTGTCCTTCTTGTTCCACACACCATCCTTGCACACTTTAAGACTCCCTCCTTGAACCATCCCCATTCCTCCTCCACACCCATCTCTGCTCCATCCTTTACTCCCTCCCACTCCTCCTTCAGCTTCTTTTCGTACTCCTTCTCCTTTTCCTTTTCATTCAAGGAGTTCACTCTAAGAACCTCCCTACCTTTTGTCCCTTTCCTCTTTCTCCATCTATCCTCCACTCTCAGCTTACCTTCCACCAAAAAATTATCTGATATTCCCCCACCCTCTCCCCTCAGCACATGTACATCCTTAACTCTTCCTATCATAATCCTATTTACCACTACATAATCCATTAGCGCTCTATCTACCACCCTTCCCTCCACCACCCTCTCCCATGTGTACTTATGCTTGACTTTCTTCCGAAACACTGT
>NC_134816.1:1075000-1080000 GCF_046742065.1 Oratosquilla oratoria | reverse complement strand
TTGGTCACTTTTGATGTTGTCAATTCCCTTTAGAATCTTAAAGACCTGTATCAAGTCACCTCTGAGTCTACGCTTTTTTAGGGAAAACAGATTCATATGTTTTAGTCGATTTTCGTATGATTTATTTTTGATATTTGAAATCAGTTTTGTGGCTCGCCGTTGTACTTTTTCCAGTCTGTCAATGTCTTTAATGAGATTCGGTGACCATACGGAAACAGCATATTCCAAATGTGGACGAACTAAGGATTTATATAGCAAGTTAATGAGTGATGGACTTTTGAAATCAAAAGATCGCGCAATCAGTCCTAGAATCTTATTTGCTTTCTCAGAGCTTGAAATACACTGCTTGGATGATTTGAGGTCGTTACTGATAATTACACCGAGATCTTTTTCACTATCCACTTTTGTTAACGAATTTCGAAATAACTTGTAATCGTACTTACTGTTATTTTTACCTATGTGCATTACCTTGCATTTACTTGTGTTAAATTTCATTAGCCACTTCTCAGGCCATTGCTGTAATTTATCTAAATCTTCTTGAATATCTAATTGGTTTAAGTGATCATTTGCCACTCCGCACAGTTTTGTATCATCAGCAAATTTGGAAACAGTAGATTTTAGTCCATGTTCTATATAATTTATATATACTATGAATAGAAGTGGCCCAAGAACGGAACCCTGAGGAACTCCACTTGTAACTTTTTTCCATCTAGAAGATTTTCCATTTAAAACAACTCTCTGTTTTCGACCATTCAACCAATTACTAGTCCAACCTAATAGGCTACCACTTATTCCGTGTAAAGCTAATTTAGTAAGTAGTCTTTTGTGTGGGACGGTATCAAAAGTTTTTGCAAAGTCTAGATATATTTAATCTATATTGTTTCTTTTGTCAAAATTCGAGATATCTGTATTGTAGAATTCGAGTAAGTCAGTCAGGCAAGAACGTTTCCGTCTGAAACCATGCTGGCTATCATTTATCAAACGGTTACTTTCTAAATGATGTTCGATAGCATCTCTGATAATAGTTTCCATGATTTTTCCTACGATTGAAGTCAAACTTATAGGCCTATAGTTATTTGGCTTCTTTTTGTCACCTTTTTTGAATATGGGAGTAACGTTAGCTAGCTTCCATTCTCTTGGGACATCTCCGGATATGATGGATTTTTTGAAAATAATTTCTAATGGAACAACCTCATTTTTCATTTCCTTTAAGATTCTTGGATGCCAACCGTCAGGCCCTGGTGTTTTATTAACTTTGAGTTTTTCTATACACCTTTTATTTTTTCTTTTGTTATATTTACCGTAGTGAGTAAATTCACCCTAGACTTTTCACAGGTTTCAGTTTGGAGTTCACTTTGAGGTGTTTCGTTTACAAATACCGAGCTAAAATAATTGTTTAAGATATTACACATTCCTTCATTTGAATATTCAAGTTGACCGTCAGCAGATAATAGTGGACCAATGTGATTCCTAACAACCTTTTTATCTCTAATGTAACTATAGAATTCTTTGGGATTCTCTTTGGATTTATCAGCGATGTTCATTTCGTATCGTCGTTTTCTTTTTCTTATTGTCTTTTTTTAAATCTCTCTGTATTGATACATAACTTTCATAGTCATTAGATGCACCTGAGCACTTATATTTCTTATAAGCCTGTCTCTTTTTAGCAATACTTTTTTCATTTTCTTTGTCGAGCTACTTTGGGCGAGCCTGATTTGGGAGACGTCTGTCCTTAAAAGGAATGTAAGTTTGAATCATCTTAGTGAGCGTATTTTGAAAAATTTCCCACATCTGATCTACAGGTCTTTCGTTTAATTTTGCCTCCCAATCTGTAAGCTGAAACTCCTTACGTAGTCCTATGAACTGAGCTTTACTGAAATCGGGTATTTTAGAAACACAAGTATCTATTCTAAAAAAAAATAGGAGTTTGAATCTAACTAAGTTGTGATCGCTATTTGCAACAGATTCACCGACCACTACATCAGTTACCATGCTTTCGCGGCTAGTGATCAATAGATCGAGTAAGTTTCCATATCTTATGGGCTCTTTTATATGCTGAATTAAGTAACTGTCACCAAGAAAATCAATGAAGCGATTACCTATATGGCCATGTTCAAAGGTCACCCAATCAATGTCAGTAAAATTGAAATCATCCATTATCAATAAATCCCGGTTGCATAAACTAGACAATTCTTGAAATAACAGTTTGTCGTCTGCTAATGATAATGTCTTTGGCCTATATATTACACCTATATTCATTTTTTGTCCATTTATTTGGGAGTGAACATGAGGGGACGTCCTAGGATGAGGTGGATGGATGGGGTGAAGGGGGCTTTGGGGAAGAGGGGAATGTCTGTTGAGGAAGGAAGGGAGAGGACGGAAGACAGAGGTGAGTGGAGAATGGTTGTGTATGGATGATGTTATGATTGCATGAGGAGGAATGGGCGGGGGGTGGGGGTGGGGTAGTATGTGTGAGTAAATTTTGACGCAGCCCGAAGGGATTTCTCCCCGTCCTCTCCTTATATGCAAGGGGGGACGGAGAGGGGGGGTCGCCGATTAAATGAAGCGGCCTTGCTGTGGATGTGCTGTGTCTTGCGACACTGCTTCTGACCCAGGGCGGTGGGCAGGGTGCAGGGATGACCCGTCATCCAGGAGGTGCTCAGATGAGAGGGAGGGTGGGAGGGGTGTGGAGTGTATTTGGGGATGAAATGGGTGGGAGTGTTTTTATGCCTTTCCCTTTTGGCTACCTCCCTTGGAAGGGGGAAAAAGCCTTGGTATATGTATGTATTTGGGTTAACTCAACCCACAAACTATCATATGCATCCTGTTTCACTTTCTCTAAAACACAAGCATGAACATTGTTTTTAACGTACAACAGAACACCCCCACCTTTCTTGTGGTTTCTATCCTGATGAAAGTGTTTAAATCCCGCAATATTAAATTCAGCTTCGAACTCTGTACCATTTAACCATGTCTTAGTTATTACTATTATATCGAGATTTTCGCTTTTGACATACGCCTGTATTTCTTGAAATTTGTTCCTAATACTACGAGCATTAAAGTACATGGTTTGAAGAAACTCGTGATTATTTCTTTTTGACACATTTTGAGTTTCAATATCATGTCTTACATTATCATTTTTTTTTTTTTATACCTTGCTCTATATTATTATGTGGTCCTTCATTGACATTCAATGCCTCATTAACATTTCTCCCATCAAAATTAATACTTCCCCCATCACGGACATCTGGTCGATCACGGTCATCCGATCTCTTTTGTACATTTTGTCCCCCTACGTCACCGTGATTCACGCCGGCCTCCCGTCGTTCATTGACATTGTGTCCGGCATCCCTTCCTAAAATTATATTTTGTCCTCCAGTGACATTATATCCTACCATGATATTTTTTCCTCCCTTATAATTACATCCCATCGTGATCTTTTGTCTTCCACTGTCATTACATCCCATCATGATATTTTGGCCTTCATTGACATTCTGTCCGATATCCCTTCCTAAAATTATATTTTGTCCTCCACTGACATTATATCCTACCGTAATATTTTCTCCTCCATTATCATTACATCCTATCGTGATATTTTGTCCTCCACTATCATTACTTCCCATCGTGATCTCTTGTCCTCCACTGTTATTATATCCCATTGCGACATTTTGTCCTATGACATTACATCCTAATGTAACATTTTGTCCTCTACCGACATTATATCCTAAAATTATATTTTGTCCTATACTGGCACATTGTTCTACATTAATGCTATACTCTACACTGTTTTCCCATGTACATTCTATTTCCCCTTCCCTTTGGGCTTCTACCCTAAAAAAGGAGCTAGTTCATTACAAACTCCCACAATGAGGTTTGTAAGAACATCTTTGGCTCTGCGGGTAAGGTGGATCCCATCAGAAGCGTAAAGGTCATGACGCCTAGAAAAGAGATACCAAGGGATCAAGAAAATGGTATCCCAATTGTGTGCACAACTGCGATATCCTATCATTGATCCCTATGGCTCTACTGTTCCAACGCGAGCCTGCGTAGATCCTCGGGAGGATCCCACATACTACGTGACGGCTCCCACGTTCCTTTATTTCCTGAAGGAGGACCTTGTAATTCCGAACAAGTTCCTCTGATCTCACCCTACCTATATCGTTACTTCCCGTATGAACAATCGTAACCGTGTTCTTCCGTCCTTGCTCCCTGATGGACTGGGTACAATCGGCGATCCCACGGCCCGGTTGACATACAAGCTTGCAACGTCGCTTTGTCTTCTGCTGCAGGATGTCGTCATAGCCTCGCACCATGGAGTCCCCCACCACCAAGAACTCCTGGTTTTCAGCCACTTCATCCTCCAGTAGAGCAAAACGATTGGCTAGAGCCAGCGGTTGCTCCACAGGGCACACGTCTACCGAACGCGGGCTCGACAAACGGGACCCCACGGAGCGCCACTCGCTCACGGCAGTGACAGTAGGGGAAGAAGTGGAACGCTCTTTGGGTTGTGGGGAGGGTTCACTCTTCTCACGGAGCGCACTCCTGAGAAGACGAATTTCCTCCTCACACATCCTGAGACGGACCTCTAGATTCACGCAACCTTCACAAGCCATTTCACTCCTCCTTTAGCAATAAAAAACGGCAAAGGGAAAATACAAATCAACGACAACAAAAAAACAAAAAAACAAAGCGGTCTCTAATAAACTAAATATGCGAAGCTTACTCTGCTTACCTTATACTATTTCTCCTACCTTTGGAGTACAGTGACAGAAAACTGTTTTGAATTTAAATAGAACACTGCACTTTATCTTATATCTGTAACTGTGTAGCGCTATACGTATACAATTACAAAAACACAACACAATCACTTAACACTATTCGGAGATATGGATTTCACAGGTATTTGCTAGCTGGTGTCTGTGCAGAAAAACGAGCTCTCTAGCTGAGGTTACGAGCAGACTGAGCAGACTGAGCTGAGGTCACGAGCAGATTTAAGTCAA
>NC_134816.1:1060000-1065000 GCF_046742065.1 Oratosquilla oratoria | reverse complement strand
GTCATGATATTGACTAGAAAGAACCTAAATGTAATAAAGGTAAGAGAAGGAAAAGATAATGTGGAATTAATCACAGTTAAAGTAAAAAACAGCAGTATGAAAAGTAGAAGGTTTATAGCTGTTTATATGCCACCAAAAACTAAGACTGACTGACAGCGAACATTCAAAATTACTAGAAGCCACAAAGAATGAATTAATCGCGACACTGAAATATGGAGAAAATATAGTAATTATGGGTGACTTTAACGCAAAGGAAATAAATTGGGAAGAATTGACAATGGGAGATGGAGACGAACTCTGGGGATATGTCCTACTTGATATGACCATAGATTGAACATTGACACAATGGGTTAAGGAAAATACTAGATTTACACAAAACGAAGACCATCGAGACTAGATTTGATATTCACCTCTGAACCAGAAATAGTGGAGAAAAATAATTGTAAAACACCAATTGGGAAGAATGACCACATACTAATAGAGATTGATGTACAACAAAACTGATTTTGTAAAACTTAGAAAAAAAATGCCTGTTAGGAAAAATTTGCAAATGATGAAGCAAAGACGGAAGAGAAATGGAACATTTTCAAAGAAATATATAGAGGGAACAGACAAATATGTGCCAAAGCAGAAACAGAATAGGGAGTACATAAAGTGCTGGTATAATAAAAAGTTTAGCGATGCTAAAGATAGAAGAGACAAAGCTTGGAAAAGATGGAAAAGAGACAAAAAAGAGACTAAATGGCAAACATACATTAAACTGAGAAATGAATACGTAGACATACGAAGAGAGGAAAAATGAAACTATGAAAAATATATAATAGCAAAATGCAAAGATCAACCTAAACTATTTTACAGATATGTAAACGACAAACTATAAGACAAGCACAAAATAATAAAACTGCGTGAAGAAAACCAAGAATACACTGAAGATGTAGAAATAGCTGAAGTAATGACCAGACACTTCAAGTATGTTTTTACAATTGAAAGCTCACAATTGTGGGATGATAGTCACCAGGAAGGATCCCCTAAAATGAAAGAAATAATGGTGACACAGAAAGAAATAAGGGACCAAATAAAGAAAGTCGATGTCAGAAAGTCACATGGACCAGACGGAATAGCAAACTGGATATTAAAAGAATGCATAAACGAACTCACAGACAAAATACACAAGATAATTGACTTCTCACTCAAAGAAGAAAAATTACCACAAGACTAGAAAAATGCTAATATTGTACTAATATATAAGGGAGGAAATAAAGAAAATCCAACAGTATCCCTTACAAGCACAATTGAAAAATATGTGAAAGAATTATTAAAAATGAATGGACTAAATACTTGGAAAAAAACAAAATATTAAACCTCAACCAATTTGGATTTAGAAATGAAAGATCATGTACTACAAACTTAATATGCTTTTACTCAAGTTTGCTAGACAAAATACAAGAAAGAGATGGCTGGGCAGATTGTGCCTTCCTGGACCTACAAAAGGCTTTTGACAAAGTACCACACAAAAAACTACAAAAAAAAAATAATAAGTAATAGGTGGAATACATGGAAAATTATTGGAAGGAAGAAAAATGAGAGTGATACATAAAGAAAATAACTCAAAATAGGTAAACATAATAAGTGGAGTACCCCAAGGGTCTGTGTTGGCTCCGATAATGTTTGCTATTTACATAAACGACATTGATGAGGGAATTAAAGGCTATATAAACTTCTTTGCAGATGATGTAAAATTAGTAATGAGGGTGAGTAACGAAGAAGACTGTAAATCCTTTCAGGGAGATCTGGACAAAGTCTGGAATTGGAGTAAAAAGAACGAAGGGAATTTCATCATTAAAAAATGTAGTATGATGGAATTTGGAAAAAGCAAAAATAGAATATCCGGTCAATACAAAATTGGAACAAAAGAAGTTGCAAAAGTAAACTCAGAAAGAGACCTAGGAGTGATCATTTCAAATGACATGACACCAGACAAACATGTAAACTAAATAGTTGGAGAAACCTACAACTTAATAAGATCAATGGAAGTGGCCTTTGACTACATGGACGAGAAAATGATAAAGAAAGTCCTAGTTACACTGATAAGACCAAAATTAGAGTATACAGCGTCACTATGGACACCCGATAGAAAAAACATAAAGATACTAGAAAGAATCCAAAGAGCACTAACAAAGATGGCACCAACACTCAACATGTTGACATACGAACAAAGACTGGACAAACTAAATTTATTAACTCTGGAGCAAAGAAGAGAAAGAAGCAATTTGATAACCATCTATAGAATTATGAAAGGGATGGAAATCATTGACAGGGATGATCTACTTAAATGGGACAGAAGAAATACAAGGGGACACAAGAAGAAACTTAAGGAGGATAGTTACAGAGGAGGTCTGAAAAAGAATAGCTTTCCTCATAGAGTGATAGACACATGGAATAAATTGAAAGAGAAAACAGTGAGTGCTAAAACTTTACACGACTTTAAGAAAGAACTGGATGCGGAAAGATACAACTGCGGGTCCCTACGAGCATAGCTCTTCTCCCACAAACTACAACTAGGTAGATACGCGCACACACATACACACACACACACACACACACACACACACACACACACACACACACACACACACACACACACACACACACACACACACACACACACGCACGCACACACACACCGGCTCAGTGGCGGATTGGTAAAGCACTGGCCTCACAAGCCAGAGAACCGGGGTTCGATTCCCCGGCCGGGCGGAGATAAGTTGGGTTTGTCTCCTTTCACGTGTAACCCCTGTTCACCTAGCAGTGAGTAGGTACGGGACGTTAGTCAAGGAGTTGTGACCTTGCTGTCCTGGTGTGTGGTGTGTGAGTGGTCTCAGACCTACCCAGAGATCGGCAAATAATGAGCTCTGAGCTCACTGCCGTAGGGTGGTGTCTGGCTTTCTCGACAGAGATTGCAGCAGATCCGAGGTGAGGTGACACACACACACACACACACACACACACACACACACACACACACACACACACACACACACACACACACACACACACACACACACACACACACACACACACACACACACACACACACACACACACACACACACACACAAATAAACAAACACACTTGGCAAGGGGTGAAAAGTACAATAGAATATGGATAAAAAGAGAAATGAGTATTGAGGAAATAGAAAAAGAAAAGACACTAAGAGATGAAGCAAAGAAAAAAAAAACGCAAAGAGAACGGAGACAGAAAGCAAAGAGTTCCATTGGAGAGTAAACGACATGAGACTGAGAAAATGATACATCAGAATGGGCGAATCAAAGACAGAAAAATGTGGAGAAAGAAGAAAATTGAAAGTGACCTATACCAACATCGACGGATTAATTTCAGGACTGAACAAACTTAATGATTACCTGCTAGAAGAAAAACCAGACATAATGGGAATTGTGGAGAATAAACTAAGGGGCGAAATACAATCCATCATTGTTGGACCTGGACTATACAATTACTGGATTAAAAACAAAGACAAGAAACAGGGAGGAAGAATCATGTTCTTAGCCAAGAACAACTTGAATGTGACAAAAATTGCGGAGGGCAAAGGTAATATAGAACTGATCGTGATAAAATTCGAAGACAAGAACATGAAAAGTAGAAAGTTTGTGGTGACTTATGTGCCCCCAAAAACGAACGCTTGAAAAGTGAACGAGCATATGAAAAATTTAGAAGATACAAGGCAATCATTAAATGAGTTAGTAATGGGCGGGGGTAATCTGGTAATTATGGGGGACTTCAATTGCAAAGAAATTTGTTGGGAAAACCTGACAGTGCGAGAAGATGATTTGTGGGGTAATGTGCTACTGGATATGACCATAGAATGCACAATGATTCAGTGGGTCAATGAAAACACCAGATACAAAAATAACGAGGAGCCATCGAAACTAGAACCTGAAATTGTGGATATAATCCAATATAAGACACCAATTTGGAAGGAGTGACCATATCCTCATTGGAACTGAACTAAAGGAAGAAATGTACATGGAAAAAAATGAAAAGCATAGGAAAGGAAGATTGATGTACAACAAAACGGACTTTGCAAAATTAAAGAAATTCTTCTAGAATGCAAACTGGTAAAAAATTTACATGAAAGAGACAAAAGTGGAAGAGAAACGGAATATATTGATGGATAATTACAATGAAAGGGTAAATAGGCACGCACCAAGAGAGAAGCGAGAGAGAGTGTACATTGAACGCTGGTTCAACAAAAGATGCAGTGAGGCAAAAGCAGAAGCTTTGAAAAGGTGGAGAAAAGATAAAAAACCTGCAAAATGGTAAGTCTATATAAACTATAGAAATGAGTATGTTAAAGTGAGAAGAGAGGAAAAAAGGAACCATGAAAAGGATATTATAGATAAATGTAAAGAGCAACCCAAGCTATTCTATCGATACGTGAATAGCAAACTTAAAAACAAGCAAAAAATTGTGAAACTACGCCAAGGAAATATAGAATACACAGAAGAATTAGAAATGGCCGAAGTCATGAATAATCACTTCGAATCTGTCTTTGCTAGAGAGAAAGCACAATATTAGGACGAAGGTAATGAAAGGCGATCTTCCCTCATGAGCGAGATAACAATAACACAAAAAGATATATTAAAACACCTATCAAACCTTGACGTCTGGAAATCACATAGCCTGGATGGAATTGCAAATTGGATTCTAAAAGAATGCAAAGAAGAACTAACGGACAAAATGCCTAACATAATAAATTGCACACTCAAAGAAGGAAAAATACCAAAAGACTGGAAAAATACTAACATTGTACTAACATATAAAGGAGGAACCAAGGAAGAACCAACTAACTATAGGCCAGTCTCACTAACAAGCACTATAGCCAAAATTTCTGAGAAAATCATCAAGAATAGATGGGTAAAACACCTGGTAGACAACAATATAATAAACCCAAGACAATTTAGGTTCAGACAAGGAAGAT
>NC_134816.1:1045000-1050000 GCF_046742065.1 Oratosquilla oratoria | reverse complement strand
CTTCTACACACTCGGAACAAACTTTAACAACCCCCCTTATCTCACCAAAGAAAGAGCAGTCAGGGAGGCGAGTCAGTTCAAGGAAGAACTAAAAGACGCACTCACTTCTTCACCTTGGGTTACAAATAACACAATCAGCCTAGATCACGTACTCTCATTATTTGGCTACATAAAACTGATCTCGCGACTTCACCCAGAAACACTAAAGAAAATAGAGAACATTCCTTTTGATCCAGGCACAACACTCGTTGACTTCTCTAGAAAATTTTTGGACACATCAGCGACAAAAACACTCACCCACCCACCCACTCCCACAGTAGCAAAAATCTCACAAGAACATTACACTAGAGATAGACCCATGTCACACGACCATCACACTAGAGGTAGACAAATATCACGCACAAGATCACGACAGCGTTCACAATCTAGGAGACCATTCTTTTGCAAAATCTGCAACATAGTAGGACATAGCACAAACAGGTGTTATTACAGACAACCAACTAGCTACTGCTCATATCACGGACCAGCTTTTCACGACACAACACAATGTCGCGTCTTACAATCACAAACCTACACGTCATACGCGTCTCTCCAACACCCGACTAGCGACAACACAAACAAATAAAACACGGTCTTACTATCGTCTCACGTTGAACAAAGCACACGACCTCACGAGACAGAATCAAACCCCCCACTACCGATTCTCACGATGGCTGACTCTCGATCATCCCCGTCTGCTATGACATTTCAGGCCACGGTCAACAACCTTCCACAACTACTCTTTCTGGACACAGGATTCCCAGTTAATCTAATGTCAAAGTTTTCTTTCGACCAATTTCGGTTCACACACCGTAGAGTAACAGTTATAGAACCAACGGATATCACATTACAAAATGTAGACGGAGTTCCCTTTCCCATCATAGGAAAAACCGAACTAGACATCTCCCTGCATGCCAACTGTCCTCCCATTACAACGACAGTATACATAGAGGACGTAGTGTTTCCAGCAGATATTCTTATAGGTTTGACATGGATGCAAAGAAATCGCATCATCATCTATCCTGCTCAAAACGGCATTGGTTTCAATAATCACTTCATAACGGCTCTAAAGACAGCTAACACGCATGCACACATAGAAAACACGCGCGTCAAACACTTGCATATGATCGAGCAACAGCATGCAACATCACCAACAGCAACAACTGAACAAAACAGTGACGAAACAGAAAAGGTGACACTTGTAACAGACACGCACACTGGTGTAACAGACACGCCCACCCCATCCGCTCACCCCCGTAGCTCACAACACAAACGAAATAGACGTACACTGTCAGCGCGCATGTCAAAGTCAACTCGCGACCACAAGAAACACGATGTTTTCACTAACATCCAGGAAATATCACCACAATACACTACCGTCTCACAGATCTCTCTCACGAATTCTCACGCGGTTGTAATCACTGACAAAACACTCTATCCACGCGAGTACACAAAACTCAAAGTGCGTATCTTCAAAGCTCCCGACTCAGATGTTCTTTGCATCACAGACACTTGCCGTGTATCTGGTGTATCTCTCTTATCCGCCCTATCTCACACATCGAGCAAAGGACACACAACAATCATAGTTGCAAATAATACCAATGCCCCTCTTCAGATGAAAAAAGGAACGAACGTTTGTGATTTTACAGTGTATCCCGCCCCAGTACACGTAATCGAGCATGACAACTCACAACACGTATGCGCCATCACCAACGGAGAACAGTACACACAGGAAACCATCAAAGCACCACACATTAACGATGTAGATTTCCCTGGAGCACGAGAAGATCTCCTGACACTCTTGAACACGTACAGACACGCAATTGCACTCCCAGGCGAACGATTAGGTCTCACAGACATCATACAACATCATATACCACTTCAACAAAATGCAACACCACGGTACATACCCGCTTACCGTCTTCCTCACAGTAAAAGAAACATTGTCGACAACATAATTGCAGACATGCTCGACCAAGGCATCATTGAACACAGTCTATCTCCCTGGAATTTTCCTCTCTTTGTCGTTCCAAAACACGACGGCTCCTTTCGCCCTGTTGTTGATTTCCGTGAGCTAAATAAACTCACCATTCCCGAAAGACATCCTATTCCTCATCTTCAAGACACACTCTACTCCATAGGCGAACACAACACGGTCTTCTCTACTCTCGACCTTATGTCAGGGTATTTCCAAATACCTCTAGATGACGAATCAAAACCTCTAACAGCCTTCAGTACCAATACGGGCCATTACCACTTCAAAAGGTTGGCCATGGGACTCGTCTCTGCTCCCTCTGTTTTCACAAGACTTATGTTCAAGGTCTTACATGGTTTGATTGGAAAGACTGTCTTCATATACCTTGACGACATTATAATTGCCTCACGGTCACTCACGGAACACCTTAACACACTTCAAACTGTCTTCTCAAGATTAGCCGCGGCAGGCCTAAAACTTAAACTCAAAAAGTGCTCCTTCCTCAAAAAGGAAATAAGGTTCCTAGGACACGTCATAAACTCACACGGTGTCATTACTTCTCAAGACAAGGTTAAGGCTGTTCTAGATTTTCCAACCCCTAACTCTACAGAACACGTGAAATCATTTCTAGGACTTTCAGGTTTTACAGACGTTTTATCGAAGGCTATGCTCACATGGCAGCTCCTTTAACAGCCCTTCTCAAGAAAGACACTCCTTTTAACTGGACGTCTGAACACAACACCACTTTCCACAAACTCAAACAAGCACTCACAACAGCCCGGTTCTGGCATTCCCAAACTTCTCTAAACCCTTCACACTATGTACCGATGCGTCATACAAAGGCCTTGGCGCAGTACTAATGCAACAACACGACTCCAAACCTAGACCTATAGCTTACGCCAGCCGCGCATTAAACAAGCACGAACAAAACTACTCTGTCACTGAAATTGAAGCGCTCGCAATCATATATGCCCTCAAACATTTTAAAGACATCATTCTAGGATACGAAATACATGTACACACAGATCATCAACCCGTTTTAAACCTCTTCAAAGGCAAGAACCTAACTGGGAAACTAGCCAGATGGTTCCTCACTATCCAGGACTTTATGCCTACCTTCCACTACGTCCAGGGCCATGCAAACTATGTCGCCGACGCCCTTAGTAGAAACGTAGCAACAATACGTCAAGCATCAGAGCCACTTGACATTACGCGAGAACGCATCATTGCCGCTCAAGCGACAGACCCCCTATGGAAAAGAATCATACACTATCTAAATTCAGGTGACACTACAAACACAGACGATTTTCCTCCCAACATAGACAACTACTCTCTCATAGACCAGGTTCTCTACCACACAACACTGCTCACAAACAAATGCGAACCAAACCGCATGGTTACACAATTAGTAGTTCCCACAAGTCTTGTTCCAGAAGTTCTCAAAATACTACATGATTCTCCATTAGCAGGACATTGCGGGAAGGACAAGTGCCTCTCGCAAGCTAGGTTAAAGTACTTTTGGCCCACCATGCGTAAAGACATACACACATACATAGACGCATGCCACTCATGCATAACTCATAAAGGTCACATTAGCGGTCAGGTACCAATACACAATTACCCAACACCTTCCAGACCCTTTGAAACCATTGCCATTGACTTACTAAAACTTCCAATCACTCTCAATGGAAACCAGTACATTTTCGTATGCATCGATCATTTCTCTCGGTTCTGCATCCTCTCTCCTTTAGCTGACAAGACAGCAAAAAGTGTAGCTCAGACAATTATCAATAACGTCATCTGCCCATACACCACACCGAAAACACTAATTTCAGACAACGGCACGGAATTTAATAACGACATCCTCACAAATATCTGCCAACAGTTCAACATTACAAAGTGTAACACCACACCATACCACCCCAGCTCAAATGGACTCGTTGAACATCAAAATCGGAAGATACTCAATATTCTCAGACACCTTGCCACAGACATACACGCATCTTGGGACGAACACATACCCATGATACAAAGCCTGCATCAACAGCGCAATCAATAGATCAATCTCGGAATCACCCCATTTTGTTTTGTTTTGGGTCTGATAAGAAAATCCCGTACGACCTACTCACTTCATCCCCCCCCCCCTGTGTATGATTTCAATGATTTTGTCAAGGTAACTCTCAATAATTTCAACACTCTTTTCAAGAGAATACATGAGTCACTGACTCTCTCAAAAGCAGATATGCTTAGGTTGAAGAACGCTCACTCCAGAGATTGCAATGTTTCTGTAGGTGACATAATATACAACACCAACCACCAACCCACATCAAAACTTGCACCCAAATTCCATGGTCCATTTCGGGTCACCGACATACTTCCGCACAATAAGATCAAAGCTCTCAACTTACGCGAACTCACAGAGGCTATCCTACATTTGGATCATATCAAACTAGTTCATAGAGGTCTCGACATGGATGACATTCCATCCTCGCCCATTCTACAACCAACACACACGACCGAGACTCTAGACACAAACACCCCTACCACTCCACCGATCCCGACACCTCGCTATAGCCTCAGAAATAGAATTGTATAAGTTTCTTTAGCCCCAACAAAATCCAAGCATCTATTTCCAAAACCAATATTTATCATTCATGTTCATCTTATCATGCCATAACCAAGTATCTCCCTTCTAGCTGTGCAGATCACCTTTGCCACTCAGGGAAGGTCAACTCCTTCATCTAGGCACACCCCTCCTTCTTCTATCTCCTTAACAGTTCGTGCACCAAGCCTATGTGGATCTCAAGGTGTCGCGAGGACGGACACTGGTAGCGTATGCCGAGCAACTGTTAGCATCTAGACCTCCTAGAAGACGTAATCTACCAACAAAATCTCCTAGACATTCATCTACCACATCTGCTTATACTATCAGCACTGCACATATGCTTTCGGTGCATACATCAGTAGCCTGGTAGTCGACCTGACA
>NC_134816.1:1037500-1040000 GCF_046742065.1 Oratosquilla oratoria | reverse complement strand
TTCCAATCCGTTTGGACATTTGTTCTGCTTAATTGAGGCATTGGTTATTGAACAGATCGGGATGGCAAGTTCGCTAGCAAATTCACGATAAAGTTTGATGTGTGAGTCTACGGGTGTAGATATACACTTTGACTTGATACTAGCGAGCTTCTTGGCAACCTGAAAAAACATGTACTGTGTGGGGGGGGGGAGAAGGGGAGGAGAGGAAGGCAGGGAGGAGAGAGTGGTCAATGCCGGGCAGCGTTTGACAGATGGACGCGAAATGGCCATTTAATTGCTCAGCCGCAAGGACTGGTAAAAATTGTGACAGGAGGGGGATGTCAGATGCTTGTCTCATACCACACAAGCTTTTGACCCTGCTAAACCATAGGCTGCTGTTCTGCTGTAAGTGCTTAATCTTGTTGGGGTAGTATATCTTCTTGGATTTTTTTATTTCCTTTATGACTTTGTTCTGGAGATGTCTAAAAAGGTTTATGCCAGTGTAAAAAGCTTTAGGACACTGTTGAATCAGTCTCTTAGTTCTGGGAGTGAGCCATGGAGCATCGGCTGGGTGTGACTGCGTTTGCTTCAAAGGGAATTGATGATGGAAGGCCTGCGTAATTATACTGATATAAATGTCGTACTTCTCCTGAACTCCCTCCACTGCAAGCACCTCTGTCCAAGGATGTTGAATGATCCATTGCCCAAATTCACGTAAGTGTGAGTCGGGCATGGGCCTGTGAAAGCGGAAGGTGGTGCTGTGTGCCAACGAAGTCGTGCTGGCCGGCGACCACAGGATGGACGAGTGGGTGGCCCGACCAACTGGGGGAAGGGGTTGCGGGGGGAGGTACAGTTCACTCATATCACTATGAAAGAGGTCAAGCGTGTTGACGCCATATTTGGGGAAGTTGACGTATTGTGATGTATGTAGGTGTTCTTGAATATCACTGGTGTTTAACTCATTGAAATCCCCACATAGGACCAGCTTAGCACCAGGGTATTTGGCCCTGAGACTGTCTGCCGTACTAATAATGTGTTCCATCAAAGGGTCGGCAGATGGAGCTCGTGGGGAGGGGGGTACACTACACACAAAATGATGGAGGCTGTGTGACGAGGGTGTGAAGGGGAGGTTAACCGCAACCATATGGTTTCTAGGCCCTCAGGAATATCAACGGCTAACTCAGAGGCATTTAAAACTTTCAGAGAGTACACGCCCAATCCACCTCCACGCCTCCCACTCCTTGGGTTGTGATAAAGCACGTACCTTTCAATTTGGCAAATTTCGGGCACTATTTGCCATGCTTCTGTAATTGCAACTACACCCACATTAAGTGACAAAACAGTAGCAGTGAGTTCATCAACTTTATTTCACAGAGAGGTAACGTTAGCCCCCCCCCTCCCCCACCAAAAAAAAGTAAATCATATCACAGTCTTAGGACCTCAATGATCCTGCGTTCCGTGACAGGCTTCGGCGTAATAACTGTTCTCATTCTCTTCGTTCTAACTATATCAATGTTCCTATGATGGTTGCGTCCCGCTCTACGTATACGGTTACGAAATAGCTTTAGTTCTTTGAGGTATCTAATCACAGGTGAAGGAGGGTACCCACACCCTGATCTTAATTGATACAGTTTGCCTGCATTGTAGTGTAGATGGGTGGGAGTAGCCATTTTAACTAGGTAGTACACTATTATCACCACTCAGTGAAGAGCGTCACTATAAAATTAGCCGTTCACTTGAAGCAACATTTGAACAACATCATACACTGATTTTAAAAGTAACTACAGAGGGGAGAGGATCAACACACTGACCTTTGACAGCCACAGGCGCCAGTCAACAGCCGACACGTCTGACCCCGGTGAAATCTGGTGTGTGTGTGTGTGTGTGTGTGTGTGTGTGTGTGTGTGTGTGTGTGTGTGTGTGTGTGTGTGTGTGTGTGTGTGTGTGTGTGTGTGTGTGTGTGTGTGTGTGTGTGTGTGTGTGTGTGTGTGTGTGTGTGTGTGTGTGAGTGAGTGAGTGTGTGAGTGTGTGAGTGTGTGTGTGTGTGTGTGTGTGTGTGTGTGTGTGTGTGTGTGTATTCACCTTGGTCTTTTTGATCACGTGTTGGAGTCGTGATCGACAGCTATTTCCCTCCCGGAAGAGAGCTCAGAGCTCGTATGACCGATCTATGGGTAATGCTATGACCTTTCACACACACACCCAACTCCCCGCCCACGAGAGTCAGAGTAACGACCCGAAGCACAGCGATATCGAAATAATTTCGGCCCTGGGCAGGATTCGAACCAGGTTCTGCGAGCACCACCGTACTTCCCAGTCCAGCGCTCTACCAACCGCGCCACCGAGTCGTGTGTGTGTGTGTGTGTGTGTGTGTGTGTGTGTGTGTGTGTGTGTGTGTGTGTGTGTGTGTGTGTGTGTGTGTGTGTGTGTGTGTGTGTGTGTGTGTGTGTGTGTGTGTGTGTGTGTGTGTGTGCGCGCGTGGGGGGTGTTTTTGACACACACACACACACACACACACACATAA
>NC_134816.1:1017500-1032500 GCF_046742065.1 Oratosquilla oratoria | reverse complement strand
GATATAAGTTGAGTACGGCTTTCTTATATTTGTATGCTCGATTTACATACACCTACACGAAATATTGCGTTCAACACACCTCCGCCATGATAGAGTATTGGATAGTATGTGTGCGTGGGAAAGTTTATATATACACACTAAATGGTTCCCAGTGATCAATTAATATCTTTTTCAACCACATATCACTTTTAATTCCATACCATAGGCATCCGTTGGAAATTGAAACGTGGTCGAGCCGAGTATTCGAACCCAGCTAACCCGCAACAAAGTTACAGTAACGTAAACCAAAACGCTATCACGAGATACATAAAATTCTAACGGATGCCTTCTTCGAGCGACTCTCAGTCTCGATTGCGATGGCATGGAATTAAAAGTGATTTGTGGTTGAAAAGGATATTAATTGATCACTGGGAACCATTCAGTGTGTAAGTATAAACTTTCCCACGCGCACATACTATCTAATACTCTATCATGGCGGAGGTGGTTGAACGCGATATTTCGTGTAGGTGTATGTAATTCGAGCATGCAAATATAAGAAAGTCGTACTCAACTTATATCTCTCATGATAGCGTATTGGTTTACGTCAATGTAACTTTGTTACGAGTTAGCTGGGTTCGAATCCTCGGCCCCTCCACGTTTCAGTTTCCAACGGATGCCTCCTTCAAGCGACTCTCAGTCTCGATTGCGATGGCATGGAATTAAAAATTATACGTGGTTGAAAAATATATTAATTGATCACTGGGAACCATTCAGTGTGTATGTATAAACTTTCCCACACGCACATACTATCCAATACTCTATCATGGCGGAGGTGAGTTGAACGCGATATTTCGTGTAGATGTATGTAATTCGACCATACAAATATAAGAAAGTCGTACTCAACTTATATCTCTTTTGATAGCGTATCGGTTTACGTCACTGTAACTTTGTTACGGGTTAGCTGGGCTCGAATCCTCGGCTCGTCCACGTTTCAATTTCCAACGGATGCCACCTTCGAGCGACTCTCAATATCGATTGCGATGGGATGGAATTAAAAATGATACGTGGTTGAAAAAGATATTAATTGATCACTGGAACCATTCAGTGTGTATGTATAAACTTTCCCACTCGCACATACTATCTAATACTCTATCATGGCGGAGGTGGGTTGAACGCGATATTTCGTGTAGGTGTATGTAATTCGAGCATATAAATATAAGAAAGTCGTACTCAACTTATATCTCTTTTGATAGCGTATTGGTTTACGTCACTGTAACTTTGTTACGGGTTAGCTGGGCTCGAATCCTCGGCTCGTCCACGTTTCAATTTCCAACGGATACCTCCTTTGAGCGACTCTCAGTCTCGATTGCGATGGCTTGGAATTAAAAGTGATATGTGGTTGAAAAATATATCAATTGATCACTGGGAACCATTCAGTGTGTATGTATAAACTTTCCAACGCGCACATACCATCCAATACTCTATCATAGCGGAGGTGGGTTGAACGTGATAATTCGTGTAGGTGTATGTAATTCGAGCATACAAATATAAGAAAGCCGTACTCAACTTATATCTCTCTTGATAGCGTATCGGTTTACGTCAATGTAACTTTGTTACGGGTTAGCTGGGTTCGAATTCTCGGCTCATCCATGTTTCAATTTCCAACAGATGCATCCTTCGAGTGACTCTCAGTCCCGATTGCGATGGCATGGATTTTAAAGTGATTTGTGGTTGAAACATATGTATATATGTATATATATATATATATATATATATATATATATATATATATATATATATTGTTGTATAAAGTGTAGACCGATGAGCGGAAGGTGGCAAGGGGACGCAGGATGATGCAGGGCTACATAGAGCTAGTGTCTTTATGTGTTAACTCCGGCGCGCTTCTTTTCAAAGAACAAGAATACGTACAGCATAGAGGATTAGCAGTGGGTTCACCTCTGAGTGCAGTTATGGCGTCCTTATATTTGGAAACACAAGAAGTAGACAATTGGAAATATTCTCTCCTCCTGGGATTCGAACCCTCGCCTGATTGGCTTGTTTCGTAGAAGGCGAAGACCGTACCATCACGTCACCACAACCCTTCAAATCAGAACGAATTAGTTCACGGACTAATCATTCTGCCGGGGGCACTCGGCTGGAACGTGGTATGTACTGTATTTCTTCAAATCCTTTATGCAGGCTAGTCTTCCGACAAGTGTTTGTGTCATTTTGACATTTGGAAATAAACTCTCCTGCTGGAAATCGAACCCTCACCTGAGCGGCTTGCTTCGTAGAAGGCGAAGACCGTATCGTCACATCACCACGACCCTTCAAAACAGAACGAATTAGTTCACGGTCTAATCATTCTGCCGAGGGTACTCGGGTGGAATGTGGTATGTACTGTATTTCATCATATATATATATATATATATATATATATATATATATATATATATATATATATAACGTAGAAACCACTGTTGGAGTAGAAAAGACTGGAAACGGGGAATCTATATATTTCGATTGCAAACTGCAATCCTCTTCAGTAGATACAAATAAGAGAGAGGGCGTACTGTTTAAGTAGCACCCTTAACAAAAGAAAGGGGAACATGGGAAGATATCTCTACCCTATTCTCACTCCGTATGTGAGGTCAGGAGGCAAATGAGCTTTCACTAGGTTGGAGATGAAGAGTCCGGACATTATGTCCGGGGACCATTGGCCCTTTGAAATATTCATGTTGGGCTGAAATTCAATGATCGTAGATTCTACCATTTTTCTCCTGAACTCACATCTGGATTTATAAATAAGCTCAGCTCTGTCCCAATCTAAACAATGTTTAAATTGCTTAACATGTTGGAACACAGCTGAGCTATCTTGTGCATATCTAATGGAACGTTTATGTTCAATCATCCTGGTGTTCAAATCCCTTCCAGTCTGTCCGATGTAAACTAAGTCACAACCTTTACACGGAATCGAATAAACCCCTTGGCTCTGTTCTTCTTTTAACCTTTGATGGACATTTACCACCTTTTTATTAATGGTGTTAGGGTAATAATTCTACGTTATTGACAAATGTGTGATTACATTTTTCACCTGTAATATATATATATATATATATATATATATATATATACATATATATATATACATATATATATAAGTGAATTTAGGGAGCAGGTTTTCATCGAGACTTTTCTATTAAATGTCACAGCATACTCAGCGTTCGTGATCTTTTTCTTAACACTTTCAATTCTTCTAATTATTCTCTTCTTAGAACTGGTAAATGATAAATAATATCTCAGATCGAGTCCATAGTGGAAATGAAAACTATGACATTACGACGTTTTGCCTATACCTTAGGCATCTTCTGGTAAATTTTGTTTCTAAAGATACATACGTGCTAATAAATACAAAAGTCACAAAAGATGGAATACTGGGAGAGATGGTGGTTCATGAGTGTTACAGGACTTTTCATCTTCGTTGCATGACGCGGGGTGCCCCGAAAAGTTCTAAATGTCCGCACATGTTTTGCTGGATGTTAATATTTGGCATATGGTTTCTTATCAAAACTGCCTCCAGATGTTCAAGTTCGGATATGTCCGAACTTGAACATCTCCAAAGGTCAATGGTCCCCGGACATAATCTCGCGGCTAGCTGTGAGCCGCTTGGTTAAGAATTATTACCCTCCTGACCCTGCTTCCCGCCCGCTTAACTCCTGACCTCACACCTCCACCCACACATCCCCCTCAACTTTGACTCCGCCCTGCGTGATGGATTATTCTGTTTTAGCTCTGCGTGTTCCCCTTCTACTCACATCTTAATTGTACTTATGTCTCTGCAAATTCCTGTAATCCGTACTTTCCTGAAGAGGGCTATAGCTATTAGCCGAAATATAGAAGTTACATTTTCTTCTAAAGTTTCCTTTTATTCCAACTGTGGGTTCTTCGTGATTCCATTACCATCCTCCTCAAAGAATCGAACTATAGAAAGATGCAAATTGCAGAAGCCGTAGCCATCACCTCCCGACACCCTAACATTAATGTGCAAGTCTCTTCTGACTACATTCTTCCCTCAGCCCGCCCCCATGAGCACCTTGGACTCCAGCCCCACCACGTGCAGCCGACACAAGAAACTCGAGCCCCTCTTCCTAGCTCAGGTGAGTCGGTTCCCTTAGATCAGGAACCTCGGTCAACACGTCCTGTGACTAGGAGACAATCCAGAGCTCATTCCCTTCACCCAGGATCACGAGCGACACTGCCCGGTCAATCAGCAGCCAGCATTCCGCCAAAGCTGGGTCACCAGAGCTGCGTGCAAGGCTCGCTCAGGTCGGGATCAGAAGAAGAATCCAGCGACCAATCAGCGTTCAGCACTCCGCCCGGGCCGATCAGCCTGAGCCTTAGACCTCCTTTATAAGGCCTACACCCAGATTGTCGCTCTGTTTGTCGTGCTGCCGAACATTCTTGCGAAAGTACTGCTACCCGAGGTAATTCCCCCTTCATAGAGGAATCTCACTCTGGCAGGATTATGCTCCCACTTAACTCTCCCTGCACGATTGACATAGCCCGTGTGGTTTATTAAAATTGTCTTTACGGCGGGAGAGGGGGGAACCCCGTCTGAAAACATTGCCCGGTCTCGCACACTCTAGTGCACTCGGGCCACGTATTCGATCGATTGCTGCAAGGTAGACAGGTTACGTAAAGCGAATCGGCACCAACGCATTGGTGAACACCCGCGCCCCCCTGCCCCTTAGATTTCAGCGATTTTTTTTTTCACTTATCAATAGCTTCGAGTTAGACACCTCTTGCGTTATCAGTGCCGCCATTGCGGCCACTGACTCAGCATATGGCGTGCCGAAAAGGCGAAGATGCGCTCCAGGTTCGGCGCCTCTATTGGAAGACGAGGCTGCTGTCGTGGTGGCCCCTCCTAGTACTAAGGGTGGCAAGCTCCCCACCTTCAAGGTCGTACCCTCGGCGGGGTACGACACGGCCTTCGAGGTGGTGAGAGCTTTGGAGAAAGGCCCCCTCCGCGGCAAGCTTCTGTCCCTCCGGCCCCTCGGCGATGGTAACGTGCTACTGTTACCAAGCACTTATCAACTCGTCGACGAGCTGGATCGGATCAAGTCGCTCGATGGTAAGCCGGTGAACCTGGAGCGGCTCAACCCAGAGGACCGGAAGCACAGACTCGTGGTTAACGATTACCCGACCAGCTACATGACAGGATATCGAGGACCACAGCCAGGTAATCGCGGCCACACGGATGCGCAGATGGGACAAGACGCCCACACGCCAGGTGCTGATTACCATCAAAGGCGAACCCTTTGATAAGATAGACCTGGAATGGTATGGCAGGTATGATGTACGAACGTACATCCCCAATCCTCTCCGTTGCTTCAGGTGTCAGCGCTATGGTCATCACCAGGCGAGGTGCTCTGCGAAGCATCCCAAGTGCGGTATTTGCAGCATGCCTCATGCCACTGAGACTTGTCTTAACAAGTTCAAGGCTGGCACTGAGACTGTTGCTAAATGCCCCAACTGTAGTAAGAAGCACCACGCCTGGAATACCTCGTGCGCAGTGCGTAAAGTTCAGGCCATTGCCTGTAAGGAGAGGACAGAGAAGCGACAGGACTTCATAACTGCCCCCCCCCCCAGGAACATTTGTATGGGGCAGCAGGAAACACTCTCTTACCACAGCACCACCACCACCTACACACAGTGCTCCTGATCTGAACAATCAGGAGCACTTTCCATCACTAAACCCAGCTCCTACACAGACTAACACAAAGGCACAACCAGCTCCCAAAAAAGCCACGCCCACCTCTAAACCCGTGCCCGCCTCTAAACCTGCGCCCACCTCCAAATCCACGCCTGCCTCCAATACCACACCCAAACCTAAACCCAAACCCACGCCCCCAGTACCAACCCCACGAGCACAGGAACGACGGTCCCCTCCACCGCAATATCCGTCTGATGTCATCCCCCTTAGGGAGGATGACATCGACCTGATTGTGACTGGTGTCGTCTCTGCAGTCGCTACTACCCTCGGGGAGAGCGACCCAGACAAGATGCTAGTCATGGTGGACAGGGCCGTCAGGAACGTGCTCAAACTCCTGAAAGAGAAGAGGAACCCTAGGTGAAAGGAGAGGACTCCCTCCCCCTCTACCTCCTCCTCTCCCGCCTCCTCCCCCGCCTCTTCCACTATCTCTCCCTCTTCCTCAACCTCCTCCTCCTCCCCTTCCACTTCCCCCAAGCCTGCCACACCCACTTTTACCATTGGGAAAGCCACACCCCCACTTCAAAGACTAAGAGAGTGTCTTCTGCTAAGCCCCAACGTCATTCTGCATTGAGGCTTGAAGACTCCTCTTCTGATGAGGAGGGAAACGCTCCCACTGTTACAAAGTCGCAACCCATCTTGTCGTCTGACCGGGGAGGACAAGATGAGACTGTAATGGAAACAGACAGGGAAGAACATCGCCCTGTTCAATAATCACTGAAGGTTACTACAGTGGAACGTAAACGGGTTCCGCAGCAAAAGCACGTATCTCCTTGCTCTTGCGCAAAAGCATGATTACGATATCATACTTCTCCAGGAGACATTGGTGAGCGACGAGGTGCGATTTCCGGGATATCGCATCTTCTCCCTCCCTCGCTTACGCACTACTAGGGGGTGCATGATCTTAGTCAAATCATCCATCCCCTTTAGTGAGATCATGGACCTTGTATCATGTGGGAATGGTGTAGAAGTTCTTGCGGTTCGACTTCATCGGGCCCACGAAACGTAGACCATCTACAACATATACAGGAGCCAGAGAGCGGAACTGGACCTTGGAGAAGTGTGTGCTCTTGCTGTGGACAGGCTCCTCATCATAGGAGGGGACTTCAACGCCCACCATGATATTTTGATGTTGCCCCATGGGCCCAATGTTGCTGGGCGCCACTTAAGTTACGTACTAGATGAATGCCCTGACATTGCGTTGTTGAATGATGGAAATCCGACGCACGTGCAAGGTGGACGACTTGATCTGACCTTGGCGACTGCCACTCTCCTCCCTAGGGTAACCTGGGAGGTGCATCCTATTGTCATTAGCGATCACTTTGGTGTCTCTGTGCACATACGGGATGCACCACCCATACCAGCTGTATTACCTGTTCCCAGGTGGAAGACAGCTTTGGCAAACTGGCCAGTGTTTGAGAGGTCTGTTGAAGAATGGGCAGCATCCTACGTTCCACCACAGGACGTGGAAACGTTAGAAGCTGACTTTTCTACAGCCATTCAGGTGGCTGCCAACAGAGCCATCCCAAAGACTAGCCAGTCCCCCAGAGAACATAAGAACAGGTGGTACTATACTCCCGAGGTGAGAGAGGCTAACCATCGGGTGAACATGTTTAGGCGTGTTTTCCGACGGCGCCGAACTCAGACCAATTTGGCCAACTTGCGCGCTGCAGTTCATGACGCTCACGTCATAGCTGCAGATGCCAGAAGAGCTAAATTTCTTGAATGGTGTGAGGGCTTTAACGCTCACACCTCCCTAGCAGAGCTGTGGTCTAAGCTCCGTACGGCTACTGGCAGGACTCAACCACGACGCATTCATCATGCCCCTAATGCTGAGACACAGCGGCTGGTGCAGGAGTTTGTCTCTCGCTCCAGCAGCACCTCACTCCCGCAAGTGTGTTCAAGACACACTGCAGGACCTCCAAGGAGTGAGGCGTCATAGTGTTGAGGACATGGTGAGTCGATCGGATGATACTGACGCTAGCTTTACGCTTCAGGAGCTACGGGTCACGCACAGGACCAGCTCAGACACGGCACCTGGAGAGGACCTCATCACCTATTCCATGCTGACCCACCTTGGGCCAGCGGGTGACGAGGCACTTCTAAGGGTGATAAACGAGTCTTGGAGGACTGGCAAGCTACCAACAGCCTGGAAGACGGCAATCATAACGCCAATTCCAAAGCCAAAGGAACCTAGTGCTTACCGCCCCATCAGCCTGACAAGCTGCATGGGGAAGACAGCGGAGAGGATGGTGCTAAACAGGCTGCTGTGGAAACTGGGCCCAATGCATGAGCATATCCATGCTTACTGCAAGGGCACTGGCACAACAAACAGTATAGCAACACTCCTCAATGCTGTCAGTGGCACACCGTCCATCGTGGTCTTTTTGGATTTGGAAAAGGCGTTTGAGCTGGCCAGTCTACTTGTGATATTAGATACCCTTGCTCGCAAGGGCGTAAAAGGCAAGTTGCTTTCTTGGATTGCTGACTATCTCAGTCACCGATCTGCGAAAGTACGCTTTCAGGATCATATATCAGAGGCCAGAATGCTGGAGAATGGCACTCCACAGGGGTTGGGGAGGGGGGGTCCTCAGACCCACTCTGTTCAATATGCTTGTCTCCAACTTTCTGGAACTACCTCTACCACATGGGTGCAAGATCATCTGCTATGCAGATGACATTGCGCTCATAATTACTGAGAAAAGGCAGTGCTTCAACAAGGCTCAGCGCTGTTTAAGCACTGTGGTGACGGAATGCTGCAGGTTAGGGTTAAAGATCTCCCCTACAAAATCGAAGGCCATGGCATTGAGACTCTGGAAAGAGGGGGAGCACCTCATCATCCAGGACCTTAGGCTGGACTGGGTTCACCAGTATCAGTACCTGGGGGTCTGGATTGATGAGAGGCTCACCTTTCAGAAGGAACTAACCTATCTCAAGGAGAGACTGAAGGCAAGAACCACAGTTATGAGAGCAATGACGGGGAAGACACTTGGTGCCATGCATCGGGTCCTTCGCACATTCTATGTGGACGCAGTCCGCAGTTTGGTGAACTACGCTGCCCCAGCTCTCATAAATGTGGCGACTGCCAAGCTTGAAAACCTGGAGTCTTGCCAAAATACCGCAGCAAGGATTATCCTGGGAGCTCAACCTTGGACTAAGATCATTAACCTCCAAATGGAGGCTTCGTTGCCTTCATTAACATCACGGGTCAGAAGGCTGGAGGTGGACTTTCTTGCCAAGATAATCCAGAGCCCCAGGATAATTGAGCTGAGTCAGAGCCTTGTGACAGCTCTGGGACGGGTAGATACTCTTATCCACTCCGATACCTGGTTATCACAGGCGGCTGGGATCCTGGACTCCTTCAGGCTCACCAGCACTCTCCTTGAGGGACTCTCCACACCCAGAGTTCAAGCCCCCACCACCATGGCTGTCGATACCTGCAACCTTCGTTGTCACAAAGCTTCCCAATAAGAAGTTATGTGACCAGGAAAGAGTACGAGCGCAGGCCCTGCAAGGCATCCGCGCACTGTCGGAACCTGGAATGGCGGTCTATTACACGGATGGCTCCGTAGACCCCAACAGGCCTCGCAGTGCGAGGGCTGCCTTCGTGGCGGATGGTTTGACCTACGGCAGGAGAGTATCTGATCATGCGTCCACTCTCCAAGCTGAGGCCATAGCGGTCCAAGGAGCGTTAGAGCATGCTCTAATATCTCGAGCTGGTCCTGTGGTGATCCACACGGATTCACAGTCTCTGCTAGGCAGCTTGGAATCGATACAGCCCAGCGACAATGTACGCCTATTGACCTCCATCCTAGCACTCCTGCTGAAGCTGCATCAGCAAAGCAGGAGTGTTACGCTCAACTGGGTGCCAAGCCACGTAGGTGTCCCAGGTAACGAGCTAGCCGACACCGCAGCTGAAGAGGCGCGCCAAAGACCCGAAGTCGATGTTGCCGTCCCTCTCAGCAGAAATCAGTTGCGCCTACGCACCAGGGCTCTTAATCAGGTACAACGGATCCTTCAGCGCAGACTGGAGGCAGAGGTGTCAGAGAGGGCGAGGTGGTACAGAGCATTCACAGACTACGAGCCCCTTGTACTTCCTCGCTCCACACCTAGAAAAGTGGAAACTCTGCTCTCCCGTCTGCGACTGGAGGACCGTTGTTTCTGGCAGATTAAAAGCAACCCAACACCTGAAGAGAGAAGATGCCGCCACTGTAGCCACCCTGAAGCCACCCTCAAGCACTACCTTCAGCATTGCCCCGCAACTGCATTTCTGAGGAGAGGGCCTCCGACAACATCTGAGGGTCTTGTGCGTCGCCTATGCCGCCACCTAAGCGCTTACGAACTGCGTCGGCTGGTGGAGTGTCAGCCCCCCCTTTAATTATTTTATATTTTTTACACTTGTACTCCGTTCATATTAGGAAGGGTGAATTCACCGAGATGCGCATGCGTATTTTACATAGGCATGCACATCCGGTAAATGTATGGGTGGGAGGGGCCAAACCACGACCACCCATACATTGAATCACCCCCTCTTTTTTCTTACAATTCATTATATGTTACCATTCACTTAACACCGAACACAGTTCACGTTGGGAAGTGTGGATTCACCGAGATGTGCATGCGTATTTCATATACGTATGCACATCTTGTGAATGTATGAGTGTGTGGTTGGGCCCACACACACTCATAAGTCAAATCACCCACCAAACGGGCTCACAACCAAAGCCCGTGGGAGCTTAACTCCCGAAAACACACACATGCTTGCTTCATTCTTCCCCACGACTCCACGAATAGTAGATCTCCTCGATTCACCATGAAGTCCTCTCACCCTGAAGAAGCCTCCTGGTGAGGCGAAAAAAATTAAGTTTTCGGTGCATTTGTTCAACAGTTTCACACTGTAACATTCTCAAGAATAACAATTGTCGGCACACATCAGCGCGTTTCTTTTTCTCAACACTATAGTTGATTTCGTTCATAATCTGAACCACGAAGAAAAGGAATCCTTTTATAAACTGAAGAACCTTCATTTGAAGATAGTCAAATCTATATGTATATATATATATATATATATATATGTATATATATACATATATATGTATATGTATATATATATATATATTTTTATATTTATATATGTATATATATATATATATATATATATATATATATATATACATATAATGTTTTGCCAATGTTGGAAGTGGTGTTAGTAGTGGTGGTTGTAGTAATGGTGGTAGTGTTGATGGTAGTAGTGGCGGGAGTTTCTCTGGTAATGGTAATGGTATTAGTAGTATTGTTGGTGTAGGGGTGATAGCAGTGGTGATGGTGATAATGGTGGTGGTGATAGTTGCATTGGCTTTGATGCTGGTGGTTATGGAGGAGGTTATGCTTTTGGTGGTGGTGCGGGTAATGGTTGTGGTGGTTTTGGTGATAATAGTGGTTGTGGTGATGGCTGTAAAGATTGTGCGTGAGGTGGCGTTGGTCATACTGGTGGTTGTGGTGGTGGTGGTAGAATTGGTGGTTGTGGTGGTTTTGGTGGTGTTAGTAGTTGGAGTGGTTGTAGGTGCGACGGTGTTGGTTATGCTGGTGGTTGTGGTGTTGGTTGGCGTGGTAGTGAATGTGATTGTAGTCGTGGTGGTAGTGATGGTGGTCATGGTGGTTGTGACAGTAGTTCCAGCGATGTTGGTGTCAGTGTTGTTGGAGCTGTTAAAGTTGGCCTTAGTGGTTTTAATAGAAACAATACCTTTGTGGTGGTGATAGCAGTGGTGGTGACGGTAGTTTTGATATAGACAAAAATGTTGTTGGTAATGGTGTTAATACTGGTGACAAAGTAAAATACAAAGCAGAAAAGGGATGTTGACGTATGTTGCTTTGGATTGCAAAGACAACATATAGAAAGTGATGGTAGCTGTGGCTTTTTGCGAGCGGCTTGGAGGCGAAGATAAACGGCCGTGCGTTTCTGTGTTTATTGTATAAAATCCCGCTCTCCGAAGAGAGCATTGTCCTTATATACATCAAATGTGGCAAGGTTGCCGACAAGGTAATTATTTACATAATCGCTGTTTCCAGCGAGACTAGATATGGAAATAGGTTTGCATTGATATCCAGAACAGGGAAAAAGATGATACATTGCTGTGTAATATTTATACAATGTGTGTACGAATTAGGACAGGTAGAAAAGAACCTTGAGAAATATTTATTATTGAATGGCAATATCTTGATAGTCGTTTGGTGAACAGCTGCGTGCGCTCGAGGTCATGACCTTGATAATGGACGATAGAAGTTGATTGCAACGCTTGACCCTTGTGGTCCCATGAGGTCAAGAATACCATCTTGCTCCGATGTCTGGTGCTGCGATATGCCTGCTGCATATGTGTGGACACGTCTTGGTAGATGAAAGGTAGATAGGTAGATGCGCTGTTCTAGAAGCTCTAGAGTTGTCCAACACGGAGGGAACAGAGAGGAAATATAATAAGAGGATGAAGAAGAGTAAGACGTGGAGCATATGAAAGTACAAGTTTAATAAAAAGTTAGGTATAAAAAGTATAAAGAAAACAATGGAACATTGCTATATTTCCCAAATACACCCATATATACTCTATCACCTCTCCATTCACCTCCACCTAAATCCTCGCCCCTGACCGCTCTCTTCTCCCCTCTCCCCTCTTCCTTCTCCCCTCTCCCCTCTCCCTTCTCCCTTTTCCCTTCTCCCCTCTCCCCTCTCCCCTCTCCCCCCTCCCCTCTCCTCTCTCTCCCCTCTCCCCCTCCCCTCTCTCCTCTCCCCTCTCCCCTCTCCCCTCCCCCTCTCCCCCGCCCCTTCCTCCCCCTCTCCCCTCTCCAATAGCTCGGAGCCCCCCTCGCCTCCCCCCTTCAAAATCACCTCTCCCCTCCACCCTCCCCCCCCCCTCCCCTCTCCCCCCCCCCCCTCTCTCTCCCTTCCCCTCTCCCACCCCCTCTCCCTCCCCTCTCTCCCCTCTCCCCTCTCCCTCTCCCCTCTCCCCTCTCCCCTCTCCCCTCTCCCCTCTCCCCTCTCCCTCTCCCCTCTCCCCTCTCCCTCTCCCCTCTCCCCTCTCCCCTCTCCCCTCTCCTCTCTCTCCCTCTCCTCCCCTCTCCCCTCTCTTCCCTCTCCTTTCTCCTCTCCCCCTCCCCTCTACCCTCTCCCCTCTCCTCTCTACCCACTCCCCTCTCCCCTCTCCCCTCTCCCCTCTCCCCTCTCCCCTCCCCCTCTCCCCTCTCCCCTCTCCCCTCTCCCCTCTCCCCTCTTCCCTCTCCCCTTTTCCCTTCCCTGTCAACCCTCTCCCCTATCCTCACTCCTCTCTCCTCTGTCCCCTCTGCTCTTCCCTCTCCTCTCTTCCCTCTGCCCTCTACCCTCTACCCTTACCTCTCATCCCTCTCCACTCTCTCATCTTTCTTGTCATATTTCCCCTTAATAATTTTCCTTTGCCCTCCTCTCTTCCCCTCCCTTTTACCTCCCCTCTTCTACTCGTTACCCTCTCTCCACACCTCTGACCTCTCCATTCTCCGTTCTCCTTCATAATGTTGCTCCCTTATTTGTCTTCCCTAATTGTCTTCTTATTTTATTCTACCAACAATCCTCCACCGTGCCCCTCCCCTCTCCTTTTTTCCTCCCTTTCTCCCTTTCTACTTCCCTCCCTCGTTCTTCTGTCTCTTTGCACTTTCGTTCGCCCTTATACTCCCTTAGGACCAAACGAATCTATTCAGCTATAGAGTTAATACAGGAGTATTAAATCTATTATTGTACGCATCAATGCTACAGGGACTATCATGAAGCCCCAATGGACTCGACGTATGTAACATTCTTTTACATCAGAGGCTATTATGTACTCACGGAAGTACTCAGAGCCGGTCTTGATGTTCTTTCTTTATTGACTGCATTCTGTAAATATCTACTTTACTTATGCTTCTGTTGTGAGGAGATAAGAATGCCACCACCTTGTTCCCATGCATCTCTTAGAATTTTTCCTAAGAGGAGGCAAGCCAAAAAAGGATCTGCGAGAACTCAAACCAGAACCCTCGTAATTGGGTTTTCGAAAATATGTGTTAACATTGAGTGAAACTAAACTGAAAGGGAAAGGTTTGTTGGACTTCCAGAAAGAGTATCGGGAATGGAGAACGAAGGAAAAATATTACTTCTGTTGGTAATTTATCAGATCTGAAAGGGTGTGGCTAGAATAAAGGAAGTGTCATCAAGGATGATGTGGGTTGAGAATAGGCTGAGAGGTATCAGAAGTTTGCTAATGTGTATGACCCTGGTTGTGAGAAAAGTGGAGAAGAAAGAAGACTTTGTGAATTACTAAAATAGGTGTTTGGAGATGTTTGAAATAAATGTGAATGAATTTGCACTGGGGGATCTAAATATTAGATTATTTAAGAAGAATGAAGTGCGTAAGTATACAATAACCAAGGTGGTTGGTAGGACCGTAGTCGACAGTGCATTGATGAATTATGTAGTAGTGTCCAAGAGGGTGATTAGAAGAGTTTTGTACGTGATTGTGGAGCAAGAGCAGTGGAATATCTTATCATCCTCTAGTGGAAGGAAGATTTAGAGTTTGAAGGTGAAGGAATAAGAGAAGGGAGAAAGACATAGGTGATTAAAGTAAGTGAGTTGAGAAAGAAGGAGAAACTGGATGGATAGCAAGTAAAGATGAGGTATGCGCAGAATGTGGTGAGAGAAAGAAGGGAAGTCGGAGTAAAAATAGAATGGTGTTTCAGTAAGGGATTGTTTATGCGTATACGAAACCATAATAAATATGGAGTAAATGACTGGAAGCAGAAAGAACGGTAGTGAATGTTAGAACAAAGAGGTGATTGCGGTAGGAACTAGAAATAGACATGAGCAAAAGTCGCAAAGAAAGAATAAGGTAGTACATACAATATACAGAGAAAAAAGAGACAAAACAAAACACAAGATGAGGTAGGCCAAGACATATGGAGATGTTATGTAGAATGAATGTTTATCTGTGAACTTTGAAAGAAATAATAAAACAAAATTGAAAGAAGCGAAAAGAGTGCGAAGAGGGGAGTTGGGTAGAAAGGAGAGGGAACAATAGGAAGATGAGTAGTTGTTAATGAAGGAAAAGGCTCTAAGAGGATGATAGACATTCCATTTCAAGGAGGTATGCAATATAGAATCCTGTAGATGCTTATAAAATGGCTGAGTTGGTGAGAGATATAAAATTATAAAAACGGAGGTACAAGAAAGGTAGAAGAAAAGGACAGCTGGAAACGTA
>NC_134816.1:1010000-1012500 GCF_046742065.1 Oratosquilla oratoria | reverse complement strand
AAAGAAGATTCTATATTTCTTGTGTAATGTATATATATATATATATATATATATATATATATATATATGTGTGTGTGTGTGTGTGTGTGTGTGTGTGTGTGTGTGTGTGTGTGTGTGTGTGTGTGTGTGTGTGTGTGTGTGTGTGTGTGTGTGTGTGTGTGTGTGTGTGTGTATTCACCTTGGTCTTTTGGGTCACGTGTTGGATTCGTGATCGACAGCTATTTCCCTCCCGGAAGAGAGCTCAGAGGTCGTATGACCGATCTATGGGTAATGCTATGACCTTTCACACACACACACCCCTAACTCCCCGCCCACGAGAGTCAGAGTAACGACCCGAAGCACAGCGATACCGAAATAATTTCGGCCCTGGGCAGGATTCGAACTGGGATTTGCGAGCACTCACCGTACTTCCCAGTCCAGTGCTATACCACCGTGTGTGTGTGTGTGTGTGTGTGTGTGTGTGTGTGTGTGTGTGTGTGTGTGTGTGTGTGTGTGTGTGTGTGTGTGTGTGTGTGTGTGTGTGTGTGTGTGTGTGTGTGTGTGTGTGTGTATATATATATATATAATCAAATCAGCCATCCTGAGTCCACTGTTGAAAAAAGGCCTCCTTCACAGCAGTCCATAAATCACACGCCCGCTCCAACCTCTGACATGTCACTCCTACAAACTTCTCTATCTCGTCTCTCCATCTTTTGTCTGATCTCCCTCTTCCACGCTTCCCATCTCGCGGCGTCCACTCAGTAACACACTTGTTCCATCGTTCGTCAGTCGTTCGTACAAACCTACCTGCCCAATTCCACTTCCTCTCTTTCACTGCCTCCACAATGTATTTCCCTTTAGTCTGCTCTCTCACCCAACTTGCTCTCTTTCGGTCTCTTAGCATTATTCCCACCATTAATCTCGCCATTCTTCTCTGTTCAGTCCTTCATCGCCTTCGTCAGTTTCCAAGTCTCACAACCGTAGACTATTGCTGGCAGAATGCATTGATTATTGACTTTACGTTTCAGACATAGAGGTAGAGAGCCTCTCAGGCTTTTACTATACTTACTAAACACTTTCCAACCAATTGTAATAAATCTTTTTATTTCATTATCATGATCTTTGGTCACTTTCACTATCTGACTTAAATAATTATACTCTTCAGCTTCTTCAAGTCTCTTACTATCAATTGTAATTTCTTTACTTTGAACTTTACTGTTGAACATTACTTGTAAGTATTCTGCTCTTTCTGAAATAAAAATAATGTCATCCTCAAATCTTAGGTGGTTCAAATATTTGCCATTAATCTTCAAACATTTCTCTTCCCAACTCAACTTTCTGAAAATCTCTTCCAAGCAAGCTGTAAATAATTTGGGTGAAATGGTATCACCTTGCCGTACTCCTTTCTCGATCTTGATCTTTTCTGTATCTTTATGTAGTTGAATTACAGCGGTACCTTCCACATAAATATTTTCTAGAACCCTTACGATCTGTCTTCGCGTAATCTACAAAAGCTAAACAAAGAGGTATATTGTATTCTGTCGTTTTCTCGAT
This sequence comes from Oratosquilla oratoria, assembly GCF_046742065.1. Lineage (NCBI taxonomy): Eukaryota > Metazoa > Arthropoda > Malacostraca > Stomatopoda > Squillidae > Oratosquilla > Oratosquilla oratoria. The sequence goes on along the minus strand of NC_134816.1, from coordinate 1,010,967 downwards.
TAGTTGGTTCATCGCCAGCAAGTGATCTAGAGTCAAATATCCGCTTCTAAAGCCTGCCTTTTTCTCGGTTGGTTTCCATCTAAAACTTGACTTAATCTAATTGTAAGGATCTTGGAGAATACTTTATATACATTTGATTGCAAGCTAATCGGTCGGTAGTTACTAAGGTCCAACTGGTCTTCTTTTTTATAAAGCAAAATTACTCTAGCATTACACCAGGATTCTGGAACGCTTGCCTGACATATGCACTGGATGTACATTTGAGCTAACTTAATATGAATTTTTTTCCTTCCGTCTATCAAAAGATCTATTGATATACCATCTTCCCCAGGTGCTATTCTTCGTTTTATATTTTTAGAGGAAATTCTACTTCCTTTGTTTTCTCTGGTACACTACTAACTCTACAGATGAATTTACTGACTCAACTACGGTCCTCGACGAGTAAAGCTCTTGGTAAAATTCTTCTACTCTTTTTACCATTCTGTCTCTGCATTTAATAATCATTCTATGGTCACTACCTATGTTGACTTTATTTATGACCGTAACATTGCTAATACTCTTGCTCTCGTCTCCTAATATGAAGTCTACTTCATTCTTTGTTGTTTCATTTGGACTTCTCTAGGTCCATTTACGACCTACACGCTTTTGAAAGAAAGTGTTCATTATCCTCATGTTGTAGTTCTCTGCAAAATTGACTAACATCTCGCCTCTGTCATTTGTTTCACCTACTCCATACTTCCTAATGCACGACTCATCTCCCAGATTCTTCCCCACTTTAGCATTGAATTCGCCTATTACCAACGCGTAATTACTTTTTTCTTGATCCATTACCTGACTTAAATCATTATAGAAGGACTTAATTTCATCATCCGAACTCTCTGAAGTTGGTGCATAAACCCGAACTATGTTAGTGTACCATTTATACTACCTAATCAGAATCCAAGCTACCCTGTCTGTTAAACTACTG
>NC_134816.1:995000-1000000 GCF_046742065.1 Oratosquilla oratoria | reverse complement strand
GTTATGATTATGATTATAATTATAATTGTCATCATAATTATAGTTATAATCATAATCATAGTTATAATTATGATCATAATTATTATGATTATGATTATAACAATGATTATAATTATAATGCAATTGTAATTGCAATTGTAAGTGTAATTGAAATAGTTATGATAATTGCAACTGCAATTATGATTATAATTGTATTCACACTTCCAATTGTAATTACAATAACAATTACAATTATAAATACAATTAAAATTTTAATTACAATTACAGTTACAATTACAATTACAATAACAATTGCAATTATAACTACAATTGCAATTACAATTGTGATTACATTTCCGATTACAAATGCGATTGATATTGTAGTTGTGATTGCTATTGCGATTTTAATTGTGATTGTAATTGAGATTGGGGACATTATCATAATTTCATTGGCAGTTACCTTTACATATAGAGTTACAACTACAGTTACAAATGCAGCTACAGTTACAGTCACAAGTACAAGTACAGGTACAGGTACAGGTACAGGTACAGGTACAGGTACAGGTACAGGTACAGGTACAGGTACAGGTACAGGTACAGGTACAGGTACAGGTACAGGTGCAGGTACAGGTACAGATACAGGTACAGGTACAAATGTAATTAGAGTTACAGTTACATATCCATTACAGTTATAGTTACGATTACAGTTACATATACAGTTACAGTTATAGTTACATTTATAGTTACATTTACATTTACATTTACATTTACAGTTGCATATACAGTTACAGTTCAAGGTACAATTATATTTGCAGTTGTAGTTACAACTACTACTACATTTACAGTTATAGATACAGTTATAGTTGTATTTATAATCACAATTGCAATTGCAATTAAAACCGCAATGAAGATGAGCAACTCATATTCCGACGAACTAAGAATGACTCTTGAAACAAAGCCTTTCAATCATTTACGTGTATTCTATTTCCCATTGAAAAAAGAGTAACTTATTTGCCAAAATGCTCTTTGTTGAAATGTCCATTGTATCAATCATTTATATACTGTTTACCTAAAGGCTTTACAAATGTATTTGTCTTTGCTGATATCATCTTTAACATGTGATTCATTCAACTTGTTCCTGCAGTATACAGGTATCCTTTCGTTAACGATATCAGTATGTGATACGTATAAGCGTACATGTACACATACAAACACAAACATACATACATGCACACATACACACACATACTTAAATACATACATACATACACACATACATACATGCATACATACATACATACATACATACATACATACATACATACATACATACATACATACATACATACATACATACATACATACATACAGTACATACATACATGCATACATACATACATACATACATACATACATACATACATACATACATACATACATACATACATACATACATACATACATACATACATACGTACGTATGTACATACATACATACATACATACATACATACATACATACATACATACATACATACATACATACATACATACATACATACATACATACGTGCATATATACTATATAATACATACATACTATATACAAGCTGTATAAATCGTTAGTTCGTCCACATTTGGAATATGCTGTTTCCGTATGGTCACTGAATCTCATTAAAGACATTGACAGACTGGAAAAAGTACAACGGAGACCCATAAAGCTGATTCCAAATATAGAAAATGTAAATCATACGAAAATCGACTAAAACATATGAATCTGTTTTCCTTAAAAAAGCGTAGACTCCGAGGTGACTTGATACAGATCTTTAATAAAAAGAAAACAGAAGTGATGGTAATGACGAAGCAACAAGAATGTTCAAGGGTAATAATTCAAGTAGAAGGGAGAATATTGACACAGGTGGACCATTTCAATTAGCTAGGAAGCATGCTCACTTAGGATGGGAAAAGCGACGAAGAGAGAAAGAGAAGGATAGCCATAACGAAAAATAATTTCAACAAAATTAAACACGTAGTAACTAACAATAAAACTAACATGAGAACAAGAAAAATATTTGAAAAATGTTACACTTGGTCAGTATTATTATATGGATGTGAAACTTGTACAATTAGTAAATAAATACAGGACAGGATAAAAGCAGTAGAAATGTGGATTTGGAGAAGGATGCTGAAAATTTCATGGACAGAATTTAAAACAAACGAAGAAATACTGCAGCAAATAGGAACACAGAGGGAAATAATAGCAACTATCAGGAAAAGACAGTTACACTTTGTAGGACACGTCATGAGAAAGCAACAGTTAGAACATACGTGCCTAACGGGAAAAATAGAAGGAAAGAGGACAAGAGGAAAACCACGCAGAAAATATGTAGATGGGTTAAGGACATCTTGGTAAGAAGAGCCTTGAGCCATGAGTAGACAGGAATGGAACTCCATGGTGGCCAACGTCCAAGTCGATACGGCAGTCAGGTAATGTGAGTGGAGGAAGAACAAGAGAAGATTGGTTGGAACTCCTATATTGCTTACACGTTTAAACCGACTCAGTCTTCTTCAGTAAGCTGTTTGCAAACAGCTTGAACCCTAGCTGAGCATAAGAGGGACATGAGGTCACACAGAACATTCATCTCTTGCGTTCAGCATGCTGATAAATCTGGACATTTGCCCCACTGGGATGGGGTCGAGGGATTAAAGAGAGATATGAAAAAAAAAAAAAACTGTTGCAGCTACCTATAGTAACACGCTTGAAAATGCCAATGATAGCGAAGGTTTCGTATGTTTATCGAAGGAAGCAAGCAAATTGATAATAAATGCCATTTGGAAGCATGTACCTGGTACAGGAATGGGAATCCCTAGACAGCTAGCGGGATAACCTGTCCGGGTCTCCAACTTTGAATGTATAATTGTAAGGTTCGAACTGTTTGTACACAGCTTACTGAAGGAAATCGAATAGGTAGAAACTTATAAGCAATAAAGGAGTTCCAGCCCAACCTCTCTTGTTCTTCCTCCATTCCACCATATAAATATATATATATATATATATATATATATATATATATATACATATATATATATATACATATATGTATATATATATAATATGTATATATATACATATATATATATATATATATACATATATATATATATACATATATATATATACATATATATATACATATATAATATATATATATATATATATATATGTATATATACATATTAGATATATATGTATACATATATATATATATATATATGTATATACATATTAGATATATATATATATATATATGTGTGTGTGTGTGTGTGTGTGTGTGTGTGTGTGTGTGTGTGTGTGTGTGTGTGTGTGTGTGTGTGTGTGTGTGTGTGTGTGTGTGTGTGTGTGTGTGTGTGTGTGTGTGTGTGTGTGTGTGTGTGTATTCACTTGGTCTTTCACTTGGTCTTTGGATCACGTGTTGGACTCGTGATCGACAGCTATTTCCCTCCTGGAAGAGAGCTCAGAGCTCGTAGGTCCGATCTATGGGTAATTCTATGACCTTGCACACACACACACACACCCAACTCCCCGCCCACGAGAGTCAGAGTAACGACCCGAGGCACAGCGATACCGAAATAATTTCGGCCCTGGGCAGGATTCGAACTGGGTGCTGGGAGCATTTCTGCTTCCCAGTTCAGCGCTCTACCAACTATGCCACCGAGTCGGTACTATGTGTGTGTGTGTGTGTGTGTGTGTGTGTGTGTGTGTGTGTGTGTGTGTGTGTGTGTGTGTGTGTGTGTGTGTGTGTGTGTGTGTGTGTGTGTGTGTGTGTGTGTGTGTGTGTGTGTGTGTGTGTGTGTGTGTGTGTGTGTGTGTGTGTGTGTGTGTGAGTGTGTGTGTGTGTGTATGTGTGTGTTCCTGAGAAGTATAATAGGGGTTACTAGGCAGGACAGAGTGAGAAACTAGGAGGTGAGGAGGAGAACGGGGGTGGAAATGGAGTTGGGAGACAGGGTTGATGATAGAGTATTGGGATGCTTTGGACACGTGGAAAGGATGAGTGAAGAAATATTAGTAATAGAGGATGAGATGGATCGATGAGATAAAAGGGCCATTGGGAAAGAGGGGAATGTCTGTTGAGGAAGGACGGGAGAAGACAAAAGATAGGGTTGAATTAAGAATGGTTGTGTATGGATGATGCTGTGATGCATGAAAAGGAGTGGGTGTGGAAGGGAGAGTGAGGGAGTATGTGTGAAAAATAAACCGACGCAGCCCGAAGGGATTTCTCACCGTGTTTTCATTTTTTCTGAGGGGACGGAGAGGGGGGGTCGCCGATTTAATGAAGCGGACTTGTTGTGGATATGCTGTGTTATGCGACACTACTTCTGACCCAGGGCAGTGGGCGAGATGCAGGAATTACCCTTTATCCAAGAGGAGCCGCCAAGATGAGAGAGAGGGAGAGGGGTGGATGGGAGTGGAGCATGTGGTGATGGAATGGGTGGGAGTGACTTTCATACCTTTGTTTTTTGGATACCTTCCTTGTAAGGGGGAAAAGGCTTTGGTAATGAATAAACAAACAAATATATGCATATATATATATATATATATATATATATATATATATATATATATATATATATATATATATTACAGGTGAAAAATGTAATCACACATTTGTCAATAACGTAGAAACCACTGTTGGAGTAGAAAAGACTGGAAACGGGGAATCTATATATTTCGATTGCAAACTGCAATCCTCTGTGGAGGATTGCAGTTTGCAATCGAAATATATAGATTCCCCGTTTCCAGTCTTTTCTACTCCAACAGTGGTTTCTACGTTATATACATATATATGTATATATAAATATAAATATATATATATATATAGATAGATAGATATATATATATATATACACATATATATATATACATATATATATATATATATATGTATGTATGTATATATACATTAATACACATACGCATATATATATATATATATATATATATATATATATATATATATATA